>NW_008354693.1:253207-259024 GCF_000622305.1 Nannospalax galili | reverse complement strand
ATGTTTTTTGACTGGGGAGTTCAATCCATTAATATTTAAAGTTATTAATGAAAGATGAGTATTGAATCCTGTCATTTTTATTTCTGTTTATGTTCTTGATATAGCTGTACATTTCCACAGTTATACCTTCATTGAATTTCTTTCTGCAACCCCTTGGGTATGGTCATTCCTTTCTTCAGCTCTTTATATTGCTTCCAGAACTCTCTGAAGGGCTGGATTTGTGGACATGAATTTCTTTAGCCTATTTATGTCATGGAAGAGTTTTCTTTCCCCTTGAACTATAATAGACATTTTGGCTGGGTATAGTAATCTAGGTTGGCATCTGTGGTCATTTAAAACTTGGAATACTTTGGTCCAGGCTCTTCTGGCTTTCATAGTTTGCACTGAAAAGTCAGCTGTAATCCTAATGAGTTTTCCTTTATATGTGACTTGTTTTTCTTTTGCAGCTTTTGGTAGTTTAGTGTTTCTACTATGATGTGTTGTGGAGAGTTTCTTTTCTGGTGCTGACTATTTGGTGTTCTATATGCTTCTTGTATTTGTATGGGCATGTCCTTCTTTAATTTGGGGAAATATTCTTCTATGATTCTGTTGAGGATCTGGTCCGTGCCATTATCTTGAGATTCTTCTCCTTCCTGTATGCCTATAATTTTAAGTTTTGTCTTTGTATGGTGTCACACAATTCCTGCATATTCCATTCTTGTGCTTTCTTAAAATTTTCATACTCTTTGCTTGAGTGGTCTAGTTCGTCCACTTTATCTTCCAGTCTTGGGATTCTGTTTTCCATTTCATTCATCCTATTGGTGAAGCTTTCTCTTGTCATTTCTAATTGGCTTACTGAGTGTTTCACTTCATTCTTCATTTCAGCCTGAGCTGTCTTCAATATTTCTAACTCTTTTTCTGAATTCATTCAGAAGTTTATCCCTATTTTCCTTTAGTTCTTTGATTCCTTCGTGTGTTCTTTAAACTCACTGAATTCTTTTATCATGTTTATAATTGTTCTTTTAAGTTCCATGTCCTGCATTACCTCTAGGGGGTTCTCATTGTACTCCTCTAGGGAATATTGGTATTTGGTGGGGATATGTTATTTGCGTTTTCCATGCTATTATTTTTTCTCTGTGATTTTGACATGTGAATTTCTTTTGTAGTTTCTGATTCTTGTGTGAGACTCAAGCCTTCACGTTTAAGTCTGCTTCTTTTTGTAAACTTTATGTGCCTTTGTGGTTTACTTTTTGGGTCTGAAAAGCTGGTTTGTCTAAGCTTTTCCTTCTCTCTTTTGATTTTATGTTGGAATGGCCAGATTGCTTTTGTCTTCAGGAGTTCCCACAGAGGCCCACATCCGATGAGAATGAGATGTTCTCAGGCTTTCTCCTAAGGTATGGATCCTTCCAGAAAAGATGTTGTCCTCAGGAATTTGGGAGTTTGACTGGCCTGGGAGCAGGGCCCAGGAAAGATGCTAGTCTCATTCAGCTGGTGGCTGACTTCCCAGAGATACAAAGGGAGATAGGGACTGGAAGAGGCCCCCAGGGCTTCTGGGGACTGCATGGAGGAACTGGGTTGGTCTGAATGCAAAGGATCAGGAAGCCAAGAGATCAGCCCCAGTATCCAGGAAGGAGGCTGGTGAGTCATGTAGCCCAGGGAAGCAGAGGGAGGTGAGGGTGGGACTAGGCTGAGAGGGCTCCTGGGACATATGAGAAGGAACTGGGTTCATCTAGGTGCAAAGGATCAGGAAGCAGTGGTGGTTCCCCTAGTGTCTGGGGTGCCAAGACAAGGGATGGAACACTACCCATGCTGGCGGGAGATAGGAGGGTGAATGAGGCTGGGGGAGTCATGGCACAGAGGCCACGCTGGACTTACCCAGGAGAGAGGCCTTTGGGTTGTCAGAAAAAACATTTAAAAAAAAATCTATAAGAATGAAGGGCAGGAGAGATGGCTCAGTGGTTAAGATCACTGACTGCTCTTGCAGATGACCTGGGTTCCATTTCCATCACCCACATGGCAGCTATTTACCATCCTTAATGTCCGTGGCATTGCACGACAGGGGTGCACTCACATACATGCAGGCAATACACTCATACACATAAAAAAATAAGTTAAAAAATCTACAAGAATGACATTTCCATTAAATAACTCAATTTAAAAGATAGGTTTTTAAAAAAAAAATTTTTAATTTTAATGTGTATGAGTGTGTTGCCTGCATGTGTATAAGTGCACCTGTGTCATGCAATGCCTGCAGAGATCAGAAGTGGGTGTCAGATTCCCTGGAAGTGGAGTTACAAATGGATCTTAGCTACCACGTGGGTGCTGGGAATTGAATCCTGGTTCTTAGCAAGAGCAGTCAGTGCTCTTAACCACTGAGCCATCTCTCCAGTCCCCAAAATTCTATCTTTTTTAATCGTATGTGTGTGATATGCATATATTTGCTTTGGGTAATAAAAATATTTCAAAGTCAAATATATAATATAGGATATTCAAATATTAATTTATTAATGCAAACTCACAGGCTAATGCAGATGATTTGAAAAATGTTTATGGTTCACAATAAAATAGAAAGCAAAATCAATTATGGGGAACACAAATTTATGTCAAACTGCAACATATTTAGTATATTGACTCATTCTGAGATTGCAGCAACACTATAAAGTGTTCCTTTGTAGAGCAATGTTTCCATAAACTATAGACCATGTATATAGCACATAGAGGTATAAATAATGAGGTGACCCATGGAATGTTGTGGGCTGACTCCCAGCGTGCAGTGAGACAAGGCTGTAGCCCAGAATATAGACTGCAATAATAGAATACTATTTTCTCAATGTAAAATTTTCTAATTTGAGGGCTGGAGAGATGGCTCATCAGTTAAGAGCATTGCCTGCTCTTACTGAGGACAAAGGTTTGGTTTCCGGCACCCACATGGTGGCTAACAACAAACTGTAACTCCAGTTCTAGAGATCCATTGTTCTTTTCTGGTTCTGTAGGTATTGCACATACATAGTCCACTTACATTCATTCAGGCAAAGTACCCATACACATAAATACTTTAAAATTTTCTAATTTTGCTCATTCTGCCATGGCTATGTAAAATAATAACTCTAATCAACATTGAAGACTTTGGAAATTTGCATTGACTCAAAATGTGTGCAATTGTCAAAGCTGAAATTCAAATTTTATGTTCCCTAAAATTTAGAAGGACTTTTAGTCTTTCAAGAGTAGAAGAAACAGAAAATAAAAATTGAAAAATATGTACAAAGATTGTGGAGAGCCGTAGGCCCCCACCCCAGAATATAGCAAGACCTGATTCCTGGCAAAGCTGTTTTCCAGACATCAAGGCTGACCTGGTTTGAGATTAACCAGATGACCATACTTGAAAGCCTCACAAACATGTTGTTCTAACTCGGGCACCTACCATTTGAGAGACTCCCTCATTTCTCATGGAACTGCCTAAGAAATTTTTGCATTACTTTGTAATCATGCAAATGTAACCTCTTAATTGATTTATAACCTTACTATAGAATTGTGGTGTTACTATGGAATTTACTCTGTGATCATTTGGTGTGGTGTAATTATGATAATTGTTCTGTTAATAAAAGTGCTCTGCCTCAATAGATTTGTCCCTGCCAAGTTTCCCCTTTTCCCTCGCTATAAAAACTTTGTGCGGATGTTCAATAAACGAGACTTGATCAGAAAGCCTGTCTTGTCTCCATTCTTTGCATCTCTTGTCCCTTTCAGTCCCCTCTCCTCTCTCCAGGTACCCATGTTGACTGTCTTGTGGGTCAGGACATCTGGCGCCCAGCGTGAGGGCTGGATATGGAGGATCCAGTGAGGGAAGAAGACGTCCCCAAAGGAACGTTCCACAACAATTTTCACTCTGGACTCACCACAGGAACCTGCCTTGGCTACAACCAGAAGTAAGTACAGATGTCTGATTATGGGACAAGAAATAAGCAGGCATGAACTTTATGTTAGGCAATTGCAAGAAGCCTTGAAGACACGAGGAGTAAAGGTTAAAATAGAGGATCTATTAAGATTCTTTGAATTCATTAAGGAAACCTGTCCTTGGTTTCCCCAAGAAGGAATAATAGATATTAAAGGATGGAAAAGGGTAAAAAATGCTTTAGAGGATTACTATAAGGTCTTCGGCCCTGAGAAAATTCCTGTTACAGCCTTTTCCTACTGGAACTTAATCAGGGAATTAAGATTCAAATGAATCCTCCACCGAGGCTGCCATAAAGCAAACTTCAGGCATCCTACAAGGCACCCCTCAGCAGCCTCCCGGTGATAAAATAATTCCCCCTAAGGAGATAGACCTCATCTCTCTTGACAGTGATGAAGAAATGTCACCCGAGATACAGTCCAGGATTTCAAATCCCAAAATGTTAAATCAGAGCCTAACTCTAAAGTCAGCGCTGATGTCACGATACCCCAGTCTGGCACTGCGCCCACGGCTCCTTCTGAGGTGCACTCTTTGCCTCCTCCTTACCTTCTCCCACTAGTTCTACCTGCCCTAGAGGCATTTCCCATTTTTCCCCTCATTACCCAATTGAGAAATGAAGTGGCTCTATTAAAAGAACAGCTAGCCCTAGAACAACAAAAGCAAGAACTGCTTGCGGGTCTTCAAGACCTATCAGTTAAAAGTAAACATTCCTTGCAAGGTGCGGCTTTCCCTGCCCTGCAGTGCTCTGTTTTCCCAGTCTCTGAGACCACATCAAAAGATGATGATGTGCCCACATGGCAACATCGTCCCTTTAAACTATCAGAGATGAAAGAGTTAAAAACTGCTGTAGCCCAGTACGGCCATACAGCCCCCTATACCATCACTCTCCTAGAGGGGCTGGCAGAACAATGGCTGACTCCCTCAGACTGGCACAGGCTTGCTAAGGCGCTTCTTTCAGGTGGAGATTTTCTCCTATGGCGATCGTGCTATTAAGACAACTGTAGGGAGGCAGCTAAAAGAAACCTTAACACTGAGAATGATGCTTGGTCCTTTAATATGCTAATGGGCAAGGGAGACTTTGATTTCAATGATACGCAAATGAACTATCCTCCAGGTTTATTCTCCCAGATTCAAGCCGCAGCCATGAAGGCTTGGAGAAAGCTTCCCGTTAAAGGTGAACCTAGCCTTTCCCTTACAGCAATTAAACAAAACTCGGGAGAATCTTATTCTGATTTTGTGGAACGCTTAACTACGGCAGCCACTAGATTGTTTGGCACCTCTGAGAATGGCATAGAACTCTTTATTAAACAATTGGCTTTTGAGAATGAAAATTCAGCCTGTCATTCTGGAATTCAGCCTCAGAAAAACAAAACAAAAGACATTTTATGCCACATCATATTAAAAAGATATAATGTAAGATATTATAAATTATATTTACACAATATTAATACACAAAAATGTGTATTGATACATGTGTAGATAAAATCATATCTATAGAAAACATTGTGTTCCCAGTACTGTGGCAATTTAACGACTACACTACTTGTTAGTTTAATTTGGAATTAAATTCAATATGTCTTGCTTTCTAGAGATTATGTGATAATTAATTTCAATAAGTTGCTTAATGAGAACTGACGAATCCATAGTACGTTATGAAGACATCATTAATATTACTTTCACTGTGAATTAATAATGACGCATGTGAAATTCATAAATGACATCAAAAGGTTGTTTTGCTTTATTTATTGGGTACACTAAGAATGCACTTCAGTGTGAAGTAAGAGTGCTGGACTTCAGTCCCCTACTAATTCAAGACAGACAATTCTAAATATTTGAGATGAACTATACATTGATTAATAAAATGATTACATGAAAGTCCAGTAAATTAC
>NW_008354693.1:224048-251316 GCF_000622305.1 Nannospalax galili | reverse complement strand
CTTAGGGTCCTTTTGTTTGCTTGGAGGGGGACTTAGGCTCTGCCTAACCTAAACACAGAGCACAGGTTGGGGTAAAAGTTACCACTTTCATTAAAAGTCAAATTGATGATCTTACAGCAAAGCCAATTCAAATACATTATCTCAGGCTTGCACTTAAAGATCGGGAAGAGCCCTATGAGCCTGAAAGGCCATGTGATGACGTGTTTCAGGCATCCCCTTGAGAGCTGAACCTGATAGCCAAAGATGGGTAAGAGGAGATCTCACTGATAGCAACCTAAGGCAGGCTGGCAGCCAAAGCAGCTGTTTTAGCCAAAGATGGGTAAGCATCAGAAGAGGATCTCCCAACCTAAGACAGGCACGGTTCCCTATGGGATTGTTTTGGCTCATTTCCTTCTTTATTAAAATATAAAAGAAAGGGGGATCTGTGGAGAGTCGTAGGCCCCCACCCCAGAATATAACAAGACCTGATTCCTGGCAAAGCTGTTTTCCAGACATCAAGGCTGACCTGGTTTGAGATTAACCAGATGACCATACTTGAAAGCCTCACAAACATATTGTTCTAACACGGGCACTTACCGCTTGAGAGACTCCCTCATTTCTCATGGAACTGCCTAAGAAACTTTTGCATTACTTTGTAATCATGCAAGTGTAACCTCTTAATTGATTTATAACCTTACTATAGAATTGTGGTGTTACTATGGAATTTACTCTGTGATCAATTGGTGTGGTGTAATTATGATAATTGTTCTGTTAATAGAATTGCTCTGCCTCAATAGATTTGTCCCTGCCAAGTTTCCCCTTTTCCCTCTCTATAAAAACTTTGTGTAGATGTTCAATAAACGAGACTTGATCAGAAAGCCTGTCTTGTCTCCATTCTTTGCATCTCTTGTCCCTTTCAGTCCCCTCTCCTCTCTCCAGGTACCCACGTTGACTGTCTCACGGGTCGGGACAATAGATAAAAGCAGCAGAACTTAAAAAAATACCACAATATGAGAATTGTATGTGGCAGGGAAGGTTGAAATTTGAAAAAAGAACTTTAAATTTCAGTATTAATTTCTTTTGTCACTAAGAATTGGAAATGTTTGAATAAACTTCCCTCTATGTGAATTATTTATTAGAACTATCAAAATTGCAAAAAAATACCTCAATTCAATTTTATGGAAAAAACAATATGCATTACGCTGTACAATATATTGAAGATGTTTAGGATGCAAATCTTACTTGCAAACTGTTTCTGTAGTTTGATATTTTCTCTTAAACACATGTGCTATTTTCTGTCCCTCTGGGAAGTGGTAATGAGTCAGTCAGAAAAGAATCTGGTTCTCCTTCCAGAGGTTACTTCCTGTCCTTCAGTTGCTGAATTATAAACTATCTCCAGCTGAGATTCCTTATGTTTGTTTGTTTTGAGACAAGGTGTTGATCTACCCCAGCTGACCTGGAACTTGACAAGGCTGACCTTGATCTCATAGAGATTCACCTACCTCTGCTTCCTGAGTGCTGGCATCAAAGGCCTGTGCCACCATGCCTGGCTCTTCCAGCTGAGATTTTAAATCACTGTCCTGGGGGAAGGGTATGGTCATTCTGGGCTGGCAATGTTCTGTGGTGAGACCTCTCTGTCTTCACCTTTGACATCCCTGAACAGGGCTGCACTCTCTATTAGGATCCCAAAGCAAGGGGATGAACAGAGACCTGAACTGCAATTGTCTGCTCTTCTTTGTAGCTAAGAGCACTTTCTTAAAACAGTGTAACAGCCATGAAGATGATTCTATCCAATCTATTTGGCAATCTAAATGGAATTTTTTTATATTTTGGTGCCGTGAATTATATTTGCTACCACTTGCTTTTCAGTACAAAAATTACTCCCTTATCTCTCTTCTTTAAACATCTCAATTACTTTTGACAAATAATTGTTTCTCACCCCCAATCTAAATCCACTCATTGCAACAAATGAAATTTATTTTGAATCCAACTTGTCTAACTTCAGCTCCCTTACATCCCTATTGTCTGGAGTCTGTGTGTTTGAGATGGATAGTGTAGTGGTTAGGTCAAGCAGCTCAGCTAACTCTATGTAAAGTCCCCTGCAGCACCACAGAAGACATGCATGAAAGAAATGGAAAGATAACTGGCCCCTAAAAATGTTTAAAAGTCAAGTAAGTTCACAGAACCCTGGGAAAATAACAACAGCTCTCCTTTGAAACCTTGCAGGCAAGTTGAAAATAAAAAGGCCATTGCTACTCTGTCGGCCTGAGAAGTGACAATAAATTTTGAGCCCCGCAGGATGCACCATGGTTGGCTCCTGGAAGATGTCTCTCTGGTGAGAGCTGCCACTGCCACAATTATAGAAACACTTATTTATGATGGCAGCAACTGGGTGATGTGTGGGATGGCAGGGCCCAGGGAAGCTGCTTCAACTATAAGCCCTTTTGGATTTGATTATGCTAGGAAATGGTGCCATTTGTCTTACTCAGCCATTATCAAGAAAGAGCCCGAGGTACAGCTCATGGAAAGAAAACTAAAAAGGAGCAAAGTAGGTTTCAAGGGAGATTAAGAAGATATGTACGCTTGATGTGTATACAGTATAAAAATATGTAACTTAACAGGATATATTTGTGGTAACTTGTTACCATAGCAGAAATAATTTGAAGAAAATCCAAACAAGCTTAGACTTAGTATTTTCCATAAAAGTATTTTATGTTAAAATATCAGCTGTTCATCCATTTATGGTTACTTATTTATTTATTTGACAGAGTATCTTTGTAGCCCAGGATGACTTCAAAATTGCAATCCATCTGCCTTGTTTCCCATATGCTGGAATTATAGGTATGTACAATATGCCTAGCTAGGTTTTCCTATGATCTGAAATCTGTCACATTTATTATAAATATATCCTATTTATAACAATGTTTAGGACTATTATTATGGTAATATATATCATCTACCTATCTATTATCTGTCTTTCTACCCTTTGTCTATACTTGTTTGTCTATCATGGTATTTCTAAATAAACATATAACCCTTCATGTGCCTTAAATAATCAAATGAAAATTATAAAAATCATTGAACAAAATGAGACTCTACAACATGATACCATTCCGAGGCCAGCTCTCACGTGTACCTCAATTCTTCATCCATTAATGCATGCCATAGCATGTATCCAGGAGCTGCTGTGGGCAGGGGTCGTTTTCTGCAGAAGTGACCTATTTAAGTCCCTGTCCTGCCCCACCAACCACTTCTTAAACCTTAATATTTTTCTGGAAGTCAGTAATGAAACAGCTACAGTTTAACTGAACAGATAATCTCAATTGATCCTGGATTGGCCTGGAAGTCTCAGGGTGCATCCCTGAATGTCCATCTCTTCCCAGAACCATCTGACATTTGCCAGCATCAGCCTTTTGTTCACCTCCTCTTCACCTAAGTGCATTTAATTTTAATTTCTGTCTTACCACTCTATGGTAATTCCATGGCAAATGCTGGGAATGGCTCTCTAAATCATGAACATCACAGCCAATGGAAATCATATGTTACCTCATTACTTCTAATTCCAAGGTCTTTCATATTTATTTGTATTTTGTTATGTGTGTTAATTGCTTGTCATGGTTAGATTTTCATACTTTATTTTAACATATTTAAATTATGGAAAAATGATGGCAAACAGATTCTTAGGGCATTGGAAATACTTTGTGAGATGTTAGACTGATAAGTATTCATCATGTATATTCATTCAAACCCAGAGGATGTACAAAGCCCATATATCTTATAGAGTGTGATTTGTGTCCCTAAATGTCCTTCAATGTGGTCTCATCCACTGGACCCTCTAAGAGTTGCATCTCTATAAGACACTGTCTCTCCCCGTCCCAGGAGCCATCAATTGCCAAAAGTTCTTTAGGTTGGGTTGGAATTTCTTACCTACATCCCCATGCCTATGCCAGGATTTTGTCTGGTTTGAGCTTGCATGGGACTTGTGCATGCTGTCGTCATTGCTGTGAGTTCATATCAGTAACTGACCAGCTGTCCGGAACACTCCATTTCCTTGTGGTCATCCTCTCCCCCTGGCTCTTACAGTTTTTCTGACTCCTCTTCCTCAATGAAACATGAGTCTTCAGAGGCAGAGTTTTGAAAGAGGTCTTCTATCTAGGAATAAGCACTCTGTGGTCTCTTGTTCCCTGCACGTTGATCAATTACGGGTTTCGTATTAATCACCATCTGATCCACAAGAGAAATGTCTGGTGAGAGTTGAGAGATGCATTCATGCCAGGTGTAGAGGCTTCATTGAAGGTATGTCACTCAGGGTTAAACATCTCAGAAACACTTATTCTCTGCTTTTGACCAGTTTGAAACTGTTATAGTCTGTTTGCAAAAAGTAGCTTCTTTGATGAGGATGAAATATACACTTGTCTGTGTGTGTGAGGATGCAAACTTAAAATAAAGTAAGAAAGTATGTTGGTCTAGGGGTGTGGCAAAAGGAGGTTTTTCTCTATGATTTCCGACCTCCCCAGTCATGTGTTTTTGGCTATGTTGACAGTGTTAGACATGAGTTTTCTCCTACTGAGCAATCCTTAATTTCAATTAGCTGTTGATTATCCCCAAGATATGTCACTGCTGCACCAATAGAGATATTTTGCTGGGCCAGTCATTACTGTTTATTAGGATTTATAGCTGGGTATGACCATTGATTGGTTTTCTCCCTTATGAGCTTATATAGATCCTTTGATACCATGAGAGCTAGTCTTTAGGGAGGAGGCTTCCAGATCAGTTCCAGCACAATTTCTCCAGCTCCGGTATCTGAAGTTTGGGCTGTGTTCAGCAATGGGGTCTTAACTTCAAGTCCCAGGAGGAAATAAAGGGCTATAGTAATAGCCTGTACTATTTTTAGAGTCTCTTGGACGTCCCTAAGAACTTGATGGAAGATTTCTCCTGTTTGGCACTGTGTATTTTGCCATATAGCCTTCCGCTATAAACATGCACTTGTATATTTATTGTACATGTATTTTTCAGTAGAACATTGAACTAATAGAGTTCCCTCTGATTTTTCATACCATATAAGCATTATTTACTTCTCCTCTCACTCTATCTCAGTTAAAATTCTCCCTTTTCCCCCCTTAATAACATCTGTTTCTAGTATCCCTCTCTCTTGAGCTCCTTCTTCCCCTTTATCCCATGGTTCCTTTTCACTTTCCTGGATCCTGTGGTTACATCGGCATATATACTCACATATAGGAATTTGTACCTAAGATCCACAGATGAGAAAAAGTGTATGTCACTTGTTTTTCTAAGTCTCTGTTACCGCACTTAGTATAATTCACAGATTCTAGTCATCCAGTTGCCTGCAAATTTCATGATTTTTTTTCTTAACCATTAAGAAGAACTCCGTTGTGTAAATATACCACATTTTCATTATCCATTCATCAGTTGAGGGACATTGGGTTGTATCCATTTCTTAGCTATAGCAAAAGAACAGTAACAAGCATGGCTAAGCAAGTATATCTGTAATAGTACAAGTTCATTGGGTATATACTAAGGAATATGTGGAAATCAGTATGAAAATCTCTTAAAACCTGAAAATGAATCTACAGATGATCTATTTTTAGGTTTTAAGAGGTTTTCATACTGATTTCCACAGTGGTTGCATCTGTTTCCAATACCACCAGCAGTTAATTAGGGTTCCCCTCTCCCCCATCCACGGCAGCATTTTCTGTCTTTAATTCTCTTAATTATAGACATTCTTACTGGTATTAGTGAAAAATCTTAAAATAGTTTTGATTTGCAATTCCTTAATTACTAAGGATATTGAGTCCCCCTTTTTTTAAAAAAATTTTTTTGAGACAGGGTCTCCCTGTAGCCCCAGCTGTCCTGGAACTCACTATGTAGACCAAGCTGGCCTTGAACTCACAGAGATCCACCTGCCTCTGCCTCCCAAGTGCTGGGACTACAGGTGTGTGCTACCATGCCCGGCTTTGAGTCTTCTTTAAGCCGGTTCTTAACTGTGTTCATTTCTTCTTTTGAGAACTCTCAGCTCAGATCCATTGCCCATTCTTAACTGGGTCATTTGTTTCCTTTCTTCTTTGTTTTCTGTGTTTTTTTGTATATTCTGGATATTAATTGTCTGTGGAATGAGTAGCTGGTGAAGATTTTCTGCATTTTGTGGGCTTTCTCTTCACTTGATTGGTTGTTTCCTTTGCTGGACAGAGGGTTTTTAGTTTAATGATGTCCCACTTGTCAATTGTTGACATTAATTCCTGAGCAAATCATGTCCAATTTAGGAAGTCCTTTCCTGCACCCATATCATGTAAGTTACTGCTTAAGTGTTCTAATGGTTTTACCTTGAGGTACTTAATCCATTTGGAATTGGCTTTTTTGCAGGATGATAGATGAGGATCTAGTTTCAAACTTCTACAGGTTGAAATCCAGTCTTGCCAGCACCATTTAAGTTTCTGTCTTCCTCAAGTGTGTGTTCTTGGCACCTTTGTCAAATGTTAGGTGGTTGTAATTGTGTACAACTCATTTTTTTGTCTTCTATTTTGTTCCACTGATCTACTTGTTTGTTTTTGTGCCAATCACATGCTGTTTTTATTACTATAATTCTATAATATAAATTGAGGTCTGGTATGAAAATCACCCCACATTGCTGTTTGTGCTCAGGACTGCTTTGGGAATCCAAGGTCTTGTGTTTACATAAGAATTACTGGATGGATTTTTCCATTTCAGGGAAGAAAGTCATGGGACTATTGATTGGAAATTCATTGAATCCATAAATTGCTTTTGGTAGGGCAGCCGTTTTAATTACACTGAGTCTACCAATCTATGAGCATGGGAGTCCTGTCCATCTCTTGTATCTTCTTCTATCTCCTCAAAGATTTAAAGGTTCCTTTGAATAGGCCTTTAATGTATTTGTTTATGTCTACGCATAATTTTTTAAGGCTATTGTGAATGGAAGTGTTTCCACGAATTCTTTCTGTGATTACTTACTATTTGTGTATAGAAAGATTGTTATAATAAATTGATTTGTAACATGCCAACTTGCTAAAAGTATTCATCACTATTACAAGTTTTCTGATATAATTTTTAGCATCCCTTTTGTATAATATCATATCTTTGGCAAATAAGGATAAATTGATCTCCTTTTTCCCAATTACTAACCTTTTAATGTCCTTTTCTTGTTTTAGTACTTTAGCTAGAATTTAAAGCTCTATGTTTAAAAGAATGTGGATAGTGAACAGCCTTGTCTGATTCCTGATTTCAATGGGAATGTTTCCAGTTGTTCTCAATTTAGAAAGTGTTAGCTATGAATTCATGGTATATAGCATATTCATGTTGAGTTATGTTCCATCCAGTCCAGTTCTCTCTAGGGCATTTATCATGCATGTTTTATCAATATATTTAAAATTTTTTATTTATTGTTTTTATTTTATTTGTATGAGTGTATTGCCTGCATGTATGTAAGTGTACCCATGTTGTGCAATGTCCGCAGAAGTCAGATCTGGGCATCAGACCCCTGGAACTGGAGATATGGATGGTCCAGGTCCTCTGTAAGAGCAGCCAGTGCTCATAACCACTGAGCAATCTCTCCAGCCCAATCAGTGTCTCTTTCTCTGCATTATACTTATTGACCTATGTATATTGAACATCCCTGAATCTGTGGAATAAATCTTACATGGTCATGGTGGGTGATCTTTTTTATTTGTTCTGTATATGATTTGCAAGTCCTCTCTTAAGAAGTTTTGCATCTATGTCCATTAGGGTTATGTACCTGTATTTGTCCTTTTTGTTGTTTCTTTACCTGGTTCTGGTATTAGAGTGATAGTGGTGTCATAGAAGGAGTTTGGGAGCTCTCCCTCTGCTTCTATCTTTTTGAATAATAAGTAGTATTTGTTGTAGGTTTTTATTGAAGGTCTGGTAAAATTCTGCTGTGAATCCACCTGTGCCTGGCCTTTTCTTAGTCCGGAAACTTTTTGCTACAGTTTCAATTTCCTTATTTGTTATGGGTCTGTTAAGCTGTTGATTTATTCTTGGTTTAATTTGGTGGTTTCCATGAATTTAGAAATTCATCTATTTCTTTTAGGTTTTCTAATTTAATAGAGTACAGGATTTTAAAATACTCTTATATAACTTTCTGAATGTTTTTTTTTTTTTTTTTTGCCTTTTTGAGACAGGGTCTCCCTGCAGCCTCAGCTGACATGGAACTCACTATGTAGACCAGGCTGGCCTCAATCTCACAGAGATCCGCCTGCCTCTGCCTCTGCCTCTGGAGTGCTGGGACTACGTGCGTGTGCCACCATGTCCGGGTTCTGAATCTTTTTATTGTCTATTGGGATGTCTCTGATTTTGTTGATTTGGATTTTTCTTTTTCTTTATTTTGATTAACTGGGCTAAGCGTCTGCCTATCTTCCTTATCTTTTCAGAAAACTTTCTTATAGTCATTGATTCTATTGCTTTCTTCTTTGCTTCTCTTTCATTGAGTTCTGCTCTGATTTTTGTCATTTCTTCTCATCTGGTGGTTATGCAGTTTGGGGTATTCTTCCATTTCCAGATTCTTGAACATTTATTCATTTATTTGTGCTCTTTCTGATTTTTTTTTAATATAGGCACTTTCAGCTCTAACTTGCCTCATAGGACTGCATCAATGTGTTCCAGAGGTTTTGTTGTGTTGTGTTATCATTTTCATTTTATTATAGGAGTACTTTTAATTCTTTCTTTGATATCTTCTTTGACCCATTCATCATTCAAGATCCTGTTGTTTTATCTTCATGAGTTCATGTAGCTACTAGAGCTTCTTTTGCTCTCGATTTTAAGGTTTATTGTGTTGTGATCTGAGACTGAATGGAATAATTTCATTTAAAAAATTGTTGAGTTTTAAGGGGGTTGGAGAGATGGCTTAATGGTTAAGAGCACTGGTTGTTCTTGCAGAGGACCCTACTTCAAATCCCAGCATCACATGGTGGCTAACAACTGTAACTAACTCTAGTTCCAGGGGATCTGATGCCCTTTTCTGACCTCCGTGGGTTTTGCACAGCATGGGTACACTTAAACACATGCAGGCAATACACTTATATATAAAATAAAGATAATCAATAAGACATTTTAAAAGAATTTGTTGAGTTTTGTTTTGTACCCCAGTATGAGGTCAATTTTAGAGAAACTTTCATTGGCTGCTGAATACAATGTGCAGTCTTTTGTGCTTGGGTATAAAATTATGTAGTTGTCTATTAGGTCCATTTGATGTATGATATCATTTAATTCAGGAACTTTTATATTTATTCTCTGTCCAGTTGACCTACTTGGACTTAGTGGGGTATTACTGAAATCACATACTACTTCTGAGTTAATCTCTGTCTTGAAGCCCTATAGTACACTTTTTATAAAATTGGGTGGGCCAGAGTTTGGTGCATATATGTTCATAATTGTAATGTCTTTTTTGGTCAGTTGTTCCCTTGATCAGAATATAGTGACTTCTTTATCTCTTCTGATTAGTTTTCATTAGTAGTCTGTTTTATCAAATATCCAAATGTTAATGCTTGCTTGGTTCTTAATGGTATTTGCTTAGAATTATTTCCATCCTTTCCTCCATGGGTTTTGCAATCCTCTATATTGATTATCCTTGAAGGTGAGATGAGTTTATTGTAGACAATAAAATTTTGTTTCTTAATTCATTCAACTAGTCTATGTCTTTTGACTGAGGAGTTGAGGCCATTTGTATTTAAAGCTATTATTGGAAGATGTGTATTTGTTACTATCATTTTATTTTCTGTTTGTGTTCTCGGTCACATTTTGTGTTTCCATTAATATTCCTATATTTGTTTTCTTTCTGTAGACCTCTTGAATATGGCTGTTCCTTTCTTCAGTCCTTGTTATTGCTTTGAGTATTCTCTGTAAGACTGGTTTTGTGGACATGAATTCTTTCACCCTATTTATGTCACGCAAGATTTTTCTTTCCTTTTCAACTCTGATAAGAAAGTTTTGCTGTATAAAGTATTCAGGGTTGGCATCTATGGTCATTTAGATCTTGGAATAATTTGCTCCAGGGTCTTTTGGCTTTTCAGTTTGCATTGAAAAATTATATTCTTTGTTTGAGCAGTCCAGTTCTTCAACTTTATTTTCCAGTCCTGATATTTTATTTTCATTCATTCTGTTGGTGAGACTTTTTGATTTTTCATATTATTTATATTTTTCATTGTCATATGGACATACAGATTTATTTTGTTGCTTATGTCTGATATGAAACTCAAGCTTGCCTTTGTTGAGCCGAAGCTTGATTCTGTGTGTATTGCTAATATAGCTTATTTGCTTTCTCATGGGTTGTGAATAGTTAGTTGGTCTATGCTTCAGATTCCATCTTTTGCTTTTTTATTGGAGGGTCCAGATGGATCCAGGAAGGCTAGTCAGAAGCTCTCTAGGTGGGTAAAGGAGCCTAGGTCCAAGCTGAGGCAATGGGTATCAGCTGGGCCAGTTGTAACTAGATAACTAAGGAAGGTATGAGCTCTGAGCCAAGAGACTGCGACTGTTCTCAAAGCAGGGAAATAGTAACCTGGCACAATAGGACCGTGGTTCTCTCTCCCAGCTAGTCAGGCACTCTCTGGTAGCCTCAATGGGATGGGGCCAAAGCCCAATGATAGCTGATGGGAACAGGATGGGATGGTTCGTACTTGCTAGTTGAGAAATCCTGAGTTCTGGAGCATTGACAGGGACTGGAGATGGTACGAAAGCAAGGGGATGGGGTGGGTGGGATTTGGGTAACTAACTGTGGCTAGTTAGTGCTCTCCAGTAGCTTCAGTGGGATGGGACCAAGTCCCAAGGAAAGCCTGAGAGCAGGATGGCCTGGTTCTTATGAGCTAGCAGAGAAGACCTAAGCTGTGTAACAGTGGGATTGAAGATTATCCCAATTTAGGGAGACGAGTGTGGCAGTCTACAGCTAACTCATGTCAACTAGTCAGGCACTTTATAGCAGCTTCGATGGGACAGGGCCAATGCCCAAGGAGAGCCGATGGGAGATGGGAACAGCTCTTATAGATGTTAGAAACTTAGAAAAATGATCCTTGAACAAGAGAAAGTTTTTGCAATGAATTTGAACTTGAGTCTAGAGTGAAGGTAGTTCTAAGGTGAACAGTCTTTTTTGCTTGTTTTTAAAAGTAGGATAGTCTTTCATTTTGACTTTCCTCTAAATTGAATATAAGGGAATATATTTGTCCTCAGTACATGTTGTTTCTTCTAGTGCAGTGACACAGAATATTCCTTAATTGTTTCTCATAAGAGAATAAATAAGGTTCTTCATTTTCATTATTATTTTTTATCCTTCCTGCAAAGTAAATATCATGCCACAGCAGCTCTGTTCGCTGTGCACTGAGTGGAGGAGAATCTGTTCAGGACCAGCATCACTTTGCAAAGGGCAGGACCACCATCACTCTGTACAGCATGCTGTACATGCTGTAAATGAATAAATTTCTATCCTATTTTGGGTTCCTATGATCCCATTTTGTCCTTCAAGGATGCTTTTTTGTAAGCTGGAGAGTTATAAATAGAAACTCAGTCACAATTAATTTCTTTATTATTGTTATCCCCTCTCTCCCATCATAACACTTCTGCCTCAGAAAAATAAGTCTGCCTCTTTTTCTGCAAAGTTGGTCAAATAATCTTTTGCTTGAAGTTCTGGCCTTTACAGTCAATACAATATTCACTTCTTGGAAATGATCTTCCAAGGTCCAACAAAGGGGTGGCCTTCCATTACTTTGTTCCAGGTTCAGGGAGTCCATTTTAAATTTTGACCTTGTCCCAAATGAGATTATGTCAGTACAAGTTAAATAACTTCATTTAATTTCAGAATATGAAAAGCAAACAGCTGTACCCCCCCACTCTCCCCCCACATACATGAGACAGAGACAGAGAAACAGAGATAAAGAACACTAGAATTTTATTGTTGGAAAGCAAACCAGAGGCTGGAGAGATAGCTCAGTGGCTACCATCACTGGCTGTTCTTACAGAGGACCTTATTTCAGTTCTCAGCACCCACATGGTGACTAACAACCATCTGTAACTCTAGGTTCAGGGGATCCAATGCCCTCTCTGACCTCTGCAGGCATGGCACCACTCAAGTGCACTTACACACACAGAGGCAATATATTAATACAAAGAAAACAAAAAATAACAAATAAAATTCCTTTTAAGAAGCCCAGTCAGGGGCTGGAGAGATGGCTTAGTGATTAAGAGTGCTGGCTGCTCTTGCAGAAGACACTAGTTCAAATCTCATCACCCATATGGTGGCTAACAACTATCTGTAACCAGTTCCAGAGGATCTGATGCTCTCTTCTGGCCTCCATGGGCACTACATGATGCAATTCACTAACATAAGTGCAGGCATAATACTCACACACATAAAATAAAACATAATTTAAAAAATCAATTCAAAATTAGACTCTCAATTGTCTCAATTAGTCCCTGTTGTTAAAGTCCTGAGAGAAAATGTTTATTTCAAAGACCCGCCAGGGAGACTTAAAGGCTGGACACTGGTAGTGGAGTGGGTGCAGGGAGCCACAGTTCATCCATATACTTCGTGTATTTGATTAAAAGGAACTTCAGATGCAGTCCTAACTTAAAGAAAGAACTTGGTCTGGGTAAAGACAGGGAAAGCCCTTTGCTGGGCGCAGAGAGGACACCACAGAAGTGCTTCGGGTCCCAGGAATGCAAGGTCTTAGAGTTTTCTGATTTCCTTCTAGCTCTGGTGTGGCCACCAAACCCCGAGAGGTTCTTCTGCTCTCTGCATTCTGCGCAGGCTTCAGTCAGTCTTAAAGTGCACACAAGACTTTCCGATGGCTGCAGGCTGGATTCAGGGAAGCTGCTGTTCAATGAAGTCCCTTACTTCCCCCACACACTGCTGGACTTGGGACAAAGCCGTTCACCTTTAGTGACTGAGGTGAACTCGGAATCATTATACAGCATTTTTGTGATTGCTTTCCATTTTCTTTGTTGTAAATTTTTGCACATTTCATAGAGAAAATCTTAATCATCTTTGTAACCCCTGCCCCACTGGCACTCCCCCCATTGGAGCTTATTTTTGCAATATAGGGAAACTGTTACAAAGTTCTATAATTTGTCAAAGGCAGAGAGTAAGTGTCTGTGAGATGCCCAGCCCTAAGTGACACATCTACAGTGCAAGCTCTACACCCAAGGGAACACAGAGAAAAGGGGGTGGGAAGGTAGGGCAAAGGGACATGGCACTGGCTCCTAGTTAATGCATTCTAGACACAACAGTATGTTAGCCCAATGAGATCTGCACAGTGAGAAAACCAGCTGGCAGGTCAAGCTGGATGGGGGAAATGTCACCATTGGGTCCCACCTCAAGAAGAAATGAGGTACAGGCAATGAAGGGATACTGAGGGAGAAAGAGTTCATTTCCCCTGTGACTAACTCACTAAGAGGTTATTTAATCCCAAGTAGGCAACCCTGAGCACAGGTACACATGAGCACCACTAAATGGACTCAGTACATTATATATATATATATATATACAAATGTATGTATGCATATGTACCAATAATAACCAAAGAAGAGAATAAGAAACTAAGAGGGAGTGAGTGGCATGTGGGAGGAGTGGGAATGACACAAAGGCAATACTCACATTTGAAATTCTCAGAAAAAAGTAACAAAAAGAACAAATTCATTAGTAATTCTTTCATATTTAAAACTCATATTTTCAATGTGATATCAGCTTACTTTTGGAATTTCCTAAGGAAGTTCTAAAATCCTAAGCTAATTCAGAAATTCAAGGTCAGAGATAGATGTGTGTTTCAAAAGATGGGAGCACACCTGAGCAGTTGCCATACCAGAACAGGGCTCCTCAGATGCCTCCTTCCTGCTCTGTGGTGGGGCGGCATCCCTCAGTCATGGCTGCATTACTGCCAACACTCTCCTGTTAGGACCAGGGGCCACTGTCTCATAAAGCATACAGAATAGGTCACAACAGTAGCAGGAGAGATCTTTCTTCAACCCGTGCTTCCTGACTGTGTGGAGTGACGATTCAAATCTACAGCCACCTGTGCATGCGCTGCCGTGCCCTGCAAAGGACTGACCCATTTTAGAGATGGTGGATTCCACTAAATCAAGGAAGGAGATGCACTTTGGCTTCAGAACTGATCTTTGATACTCTTACTGAAGATGTATTGAATCAGAAATAGTCCTTGCTTCATAGCACAAATGTAATGCCTAGACTTTTGCGGGTCAAAGTCCTCGAGGTAACAAATATGAAGAAGCAGAAATATAAGAGAAAGAAAATCCACCATGTCTGGGAAGGATGTCCAAGTGTTTCCAAGAAGATAAAGTGGGAGATTCAGAAAGAATGCACAGAAGTTGAACTGATGTGACAGGGGTAAACACCAGTTCTAATGTCCTCAATGGAGGGAGTTGGGCACATGGTAACTCAAAGTAACTCAAGAAAGAGAAAGGTAAACAAGCAAAATGAGATAGGGTGACCAACCCAGAACACGAGAAGTCAGTTGGAGAAAAGCAGATGCTCAGGAGGCCATTGCGTAGAATTGAAGAGGAATCACGTGTCTGCAGTGCTAAAGCCTAGAGGACTTGCAAATGCCCTGTAGTCAAATCCTCCAGTCTTTGTAGCACGGGGATTTTCAGACAGAACCATGTAAACGGTTGGCAGCAGAGCCAGAAAGATGCTCCAAGATGCAGATGATAAAGAAGCAAATCCACAAGACAGCTCAGATTGAGGATCTATCTGCCATCCATGCTGGTCAACACTAAGTTCCCACTGTCTAGGTACTACTGGGGACATTAAAAAAAAAAAAAAAACGAAGAAAAAGAGTACCTTGGAGAGCCTGGTTTTCCAAGAGAGGATGGGATAAAAAGAAATACTTACCTTTATAAACTGAAACAATTATTTCTTAAAGCACATGTAAAATTTCCCCATGTATCCATCTCACCACTCCTTGTCTCAACCTAGCAAAGATGGCAAAAAAGACTAAGTCAGTAGACTGCTCATGGGAATAAGCCTGTGTTCTCTCCTAGAGTGTAAAAATACACAGGAAGGGGAAAAGTCCCAGTAGGAAAAGTGTTTTCTTTTCAACCACGAGGACCTGAGTTCAGCTTGGCAGTACCTATATAAAATACCGTGTGCAGCATTGCATACCTGTTTTGACAGTGCTGGGGAGGAAGAGACAGGAGGCTATCTGGGGCTTGTGGGCCATCCAGTTCAGTCAGTTACAGAGTTCCAAGTTCAGAGAGAGACCTTGTATCAAAAAATAAGTTGGAGAGCAACTGAGGAAATCTCCTGATATCAAGTTCTGGCCTCTATGGGCAGGCACACACAGACGTGTCCTCCTACTGCCACAAACATGCACACAGGAATGTGTATACGCATGTACACACACATGAGAGGGAGAGAGAAAGAGAGAGACAGAGATAGAGAGAGACAGAAAGAGGGACAGGGGGAGAGGGAGAGAGGAGAGAGAGAGAGGGAGAGAGAGAGAGACAGAGACAGAGACAGAGACAGAGACACTCTGGGCAGAATGGACACAGGACTGACCCTTTACCTCTACAGCAGGCATTTGAAAAATGACCCCTGAGGTCTTTATGGTACATGTATAATTTTCCTGTGGCTTTTAGTATGTATAGCAAACATCAGACCTAAAAATGGCATTTGACTTAGTTTGGGCTATTTAAATATTGGGGCATTTTACAAGCACATCTGCAATGGGCTTACATTTAAATTATAGGCTAATAGAGGACCTTATACTTGCATTTAGAGTAAGTAGTCAAGAAGGTGTCATTCGCTCTCACAGTGAAATTACAAAAGGACACAGCATTTTTCAGTGAGTCTTTTGCTGACACTGCTGGATGATATTTTGCTTGTATTTTGTTTAATGTCAATTACAAAACCCGAATGTTTAGGTGCTGATGTCAGACCTCGCCTTAGCTTAAGTAATTTGGTTTTCTGAGGAGCTCAGTGCCTCAGCATAGTTATAAACTCATGGCTGCTGCCTGAGAGCTACACCTGCAATGTTGGCTTTCATTTTGCACCTTCCCTTCTGAGAACTATACACATGTGCTAATGACAAATGTAAAAGCACTGTTAAACATCAAGTGTGGGGCTAGAGCTGCGGCCGAGAGATGGCTCAGAGGTTAAAAGCACTGGTTGCTCTTGCGGAGGACCAGGGATCTGTTCCCAGCATCCACATGGCAGCTCACAACTATCTGTAGCTTCAGTTCCAGGGAATCTACTGTTCTCTTCTGGCCGCCATGTGCATTGCTCACACATGTTGCACTTACATACATGCAGGCAAAAGACTACACATAAGGTAAAATAAATAAATAAAAAAGTTTAAAAGTTGTCAAGGTTAGGTGTTAGCAAATAACTTAAACTCTGGATGTTTTTTAAAAATAAATAACTTATTGAGAATTCCATACATGCATATAAGGTGTTTTGATCAAATCCATGGCCACTCCCTCCTCGCTAACTCCTCCCATAGCTCCCATCACTTTTTTCTCATAACTTCATGTACTCTTCTTTTTCTTTGATTTATTCATTTATTTTTATGGGGCTTTGGCTACTCTAACATTACCCCCCCTCTGAAGAGGTAACCCTAAATTCTTTTAAGGATAAGCTCCCAAATACTTTCAATGTTTTTGGCCTTTGGAACAGAGTATGCTGCTAAGAGGCCCAAGGTCATTTTGACTTTTAGCCAAGAAACTGGCTACTTTTCTTTGGGGTCTTTTAACCCTAACTGCCTACCCAGTTCCCACCTCCTGTTAATATCACACCATCCTCTGAAGGAGTTACCCAAATTGCCAATAGGGAATAGGAACGCAGACCACTCTGGCTTCTTCCATGCTGAACAGGGATGCGGGGTGAGGCAATTAAAAGACTCCCATATTGCATAACTCTTATCTCTAAGGGGTAAAGAAAGTCCTTGAATCTTGACTAGGAGATGTGAAGGAGAAGTAAAGGCAAGAGTAATTAGCATTACAAGTTCTAGACAGGGAACTAGAAAAAAGTCAGAGCAGGACAATTTTCAAATGTTCATATGAGAGTCCATTGGAATTTCTTGACAAGAATTTCCAAAAGCATCCCTCTATTGGGTTCCTCTTCATTTTTCTTTTGTCTTCAAAGGCTGGACTCCAGAGTGATGAGTTCAGGATTTGCTTTCAGGTATTTTGGTAGTTGTTGGAGTGGTTAGAATCAGTGTCACTTCCCTCTCAAAGGCTTCTGGATAGGTGGAGCCAACAAATTTATCCATCATTTTAAAACAGTAGCTGGTTGTCTCCCTTAGCTACAGGTGGGCACTACAGTATTGGAGACCAAGATTTGAAGTCTTACATCTGAGCAGCACTTTCTGGCTAGGAACAAAATCATAAATGAAAAATAATTGTCTAAATAACTTTTTATATGGACTTAAGCCTAATGTGTGGGAAATGTAACCTTTAAAATTAGGAAAACTAATATATGCTGACTATGTAAAAACAGGCAAGTGTGGGAAGAGATGGTACTGTGCATGGGGTATTACAGAACATTTGAATTGTTCATTTCTGAATGATTGACAGTTTTGTTTTAGAATTTAAATTATAGCACAGACAACATCCAGTAAAATAAATAAAGACTAAAACTGAACAGGGCCACTTTCTGATACTAGAACCCTTTTACATGCTTTCAGGATGTCCTACAGAATCTTCTTTTTAAACTGAATTAATATTTTTCAAAAACTGTAATATCATAAGACCCCTCAGGTGGTGAGAATTTGATAAATGCCTTTTTGTTGTTGTTGTTGTTTTTGTTGTTGTTTGAGACAGGGTCTCCCTGTAGGCCCAGCTGACCTGGAGCTCACTGTGTAGACCAGGCTGGCTTCAATCTAGCAGAGATCTGCCTGCCCCTGCCTCCTGCATGCTGGGAGTAAAGGTGTGCACAACCATGCCCGGCTGTATTTATGATGGGAATTTTCCAGCTATACTTTTGTATGGTTCACAAAGTCTGTCTGTTTTGGCCTTTTGACACAGGTTCTCCCTGTAGCCACAGCTGGGCCTATAGCTGTCTATGTAGTCCAGACTGGCCTTGATCTCATAGAGATCCACCTGTCTTTGCCTTCCAAGTGCTCAGATTAAAAGTGTACACTACAATGTCCTTTGGAGATTTTTGTTTTACTAATGTTTTAAGTGGTTTAAAAGTTCAAATAAAGAGTATGTGGCGATAGGATGAAGTTCAAATATCCAATTTCATAAATAAAGTACTGTTAGATGTTAGAGCTGAGTAAGCTAGTGACTGCATTTTAACAGTATATGCCTTGGCCAAGTGCAGCAGGGGCATTAACTTTCAAGAACAATTTCATGGCTTGGGAAGGCTAAAATACTACTAAGCAGCCATTACAGAAAAGTGTCTCAATACTTCTGTAAACAGTGAAATTCCACGAAATATATTGAACACCACAGCTCATTTTTCATACACAGTTGGCATTTGGGCCCGAATGTGTAAGTCTCTTAAGACCCTGTTTTCATTTCCAATAAAGAAACTTAAGCACTCAAATAACAGGCATGCATGATGCACGGTGATAACTTAAAGCCTGACAGCCAGAGGCTGAGATACTCAGCTGATTGTCTAGTGCTGTGCAATCCATCTTCAAGCATGCCTGTAAGGATTTAGAATAAAATCCTCTACACGTAGGCTCTCATCTTTGAGTCAAAATCCTAATAGAGTACACGAAAAATAGCAGTCTTCAACACACCATCTTTTTGTGGTCAATAGCTCTTGGAGAATTTGTCTAGTCACGCTTGCTTTCAGGGGTGTGCAGAATTTAAATTTAAATGGTATGGGGACCAACAATTAGAGATTTAGAACCACGTGCTGTTTGCAACATAAAAGTGTCCAGGCTGTTCCCTAATTAACAACCCTCAACCTTTAATCAGAGGAACAGGAGGTGGTGAGGGTACAGGAGGAATCACATTCTAGTTACTTTTTCTCAGGATATTTGCGTGTGTGTGTGTGTGTGTGTGTGTGTGTGTGTGTGTGTGTGTTATGAGAGTCTGTGCAAATCTCTGTGAGTTAAAGCATCTTTGTGAGCATGTGGAGGCCAGAGATCAATGCGGGAATTTGAACTCACAGTTATAAGCGTGTACCCTCTTCATGCCTTCACTTAGATGGGCATCCAAACTCAGACCCATTGAGTACTCTCTTGATCCCCTCTCAGAGGTATTGTTGTGAGATGCTGGGAGGTTAGGAAATAGTTTAAAGGGAAGGCAAACATTGTTTGTAATGTAATTTCAAAGGTTAATCTCAGGGATCCTATAGATGTTAAACTTTAAAAACAATCCAGGTTTAGTGATTTAAAACAGGAAATAGGAAATGCAAGAAAAACAGTGCATAGCTGACTAGCTAGAAATGCTTGGCTTGGTGACTCAAGGCTAATGTCTTAGATATTGACATGGGACATGACCAACTCCTGAATCCATTTAATGTTGCTGGGTGTATGTGTGTTTAGGGCTGACCATTGGGATTTGGCAATCTATTGGTAGCTTGTTCCTACAAAGATTGCTTCTTCTTTTCACAGCACCCATGAATTCCCTGTCCTCGTCATCTAGGTGTGATGGTGAAATCTCCCTATCCATGTGAGCATGTCAGCTGGTACTGTCATTGTGCCTGTGTAGGCATACTGTGGAGATTTTATGGGTGCAGCTGCCCTGTCCTGTCTGGAAGACACTAGCAGCAGGCAACTGGTTCTTACAATCTTTCCATTCCTTCTTCCACAATGTTCCCCAATCATGAGGTAGAAGGTGTAGCATTGTAAATGTATCAGTTGGGACTGGGGACCCCATGGTCACATATTCTCTGCATTTGGACCACTTGTGGCTCTCTGTAATAGTCTCAGTCTGTTGCAAAAAAGCAGCTTCTTTGATGAAGGTTGAAAGCTACATTTACCTCTAAGTTTAAGGATTAGCTTTTAGCATACAGTCAGAAATTATATTTATTTACAGAAATGGCAGTAGTAGGTCCTTCCCTAGTGTCTATGACCTCTCCATCCATGGGCATTTGGCTATGTTCACAGTCTCAGACATGAATTCTATTCTATAGGGTGGAACTTAAGGCCAATTAGATAGTTGTTGGTTATCCTCAAGATAAATTGCCAGTATTTCGTGATTAGGATAGAGTACCAGGTTGGTCCACTGGCTTCACAGCTGGGTAGTACAACTGCTTGCTTTCTGTCTTGACAGCTTGCATAGCACCTTCCCGAACTGGCAGAGCTCAGGAAGAGCCTCCTTGTCAGTTCCAGTTTGATCTTTCCCAGTGCTGTCCAGAATGTGGCGTCTTCCGCAGCAGTGGGCTTTCCCTTCTTCTCTATAACTGAAAGAGAGAACTATGGCAAATATGGCTTCATTGTTCTTAATTAACTTTATTTATGATTCTAAAAACGCACAATGCTCTGTATCAGGTATGACTCAGCGTGCTCTGTCTCATTATGTGGGCAAGCTACTGTTATAGCTACGGTAAAGGAAGTGATGTACAGAAAACAGCAAGGTAGAGACAGCCCTTGGTCACAGGTCATATCAGTTACAATTGAACTTGGTTCAAATAATTGTCACTTGTAATGGAGTGAGACTCAGGTACTTGTTGCAAAATTAAGTTTCAGTCTGCTTACAAATTAAGTTGTATTCCTGCTTACCAGGCATGAAGAAATGTTTAGGCTACACTTCATATATGCATGAAGGCAGATTTTGCTTACATTTACTATAAATTAACAGTATGTAGACTAACATTAATTTTGTAATCAAGTCCATAGTGTGACCCCAATTTTGGGTTTGGCTGTACTGTATACAGCAAGAATCAAAGGTCTAGACGAGCTTTCAGTGCAACAGTGCACGTAGTGCAAGTAAGTTGTGACGCACTGAACAGGATCACACACCGATTTCCTTAAGCCCCTAAAGATATATCTGAAGTGAACTACAAGGGTTAAGGTTTGTAACCGACCATGGTTGCAGCAGGACAGACACATGTATGTAATAATAGGAAACATGGCATATATTTTTGCCGTTGTGGCAAGATCCTGCAAGCATTATACTTAGGTGTTTGGTAGAACACAGTACACAAGCTGATGACTATGGTTTATCACAATGAAAGGATGCAAGACAAAATTAGGAGAGGGAAAAGGCTGAGTGCATTGCAACAACAACAGAGTATTTTCCTTGACAAGGAGCAAGGTCAGAGGACACCAGGAGCAGGCATCCATGAGGTCTCTCCCAGGGGAGCCACGGAAGATGGGTTCCATTCTTTCAGCAACAAATAGTAATAACAAGTATGAAATATATCCTACCAGGCAGCTTATTAAAGAACCATGCCCCAAAGATTTAATGGAGGATGTTCACATAGGTACCAGTTACTTAGCACATACTAAATATAAAACTCCAGCAGAAAGTGGGAACTTTGCATGCCCTACTAGTGGTACAAGCAATGTAGATAAAGTGATCTGTTCTTCTTCATTCTGGGAATGGAATGGTTGGAACTTTCTGGAAAACCTTGCAAGCAGAGCCCTTTAAGATGACCTTGCTCTGCTAATTCTTTTTTGGACACTCACATCTTAAGAAGTTAGGAAACAGAAGTGACCAGACTGCCAACCAGTTCAGATGGAGAGCACCACCCTCCTTCCATCTTACTCCTGACTGTGGTAGGTTTTTGATGAATGTTTTCTTAAATTCACCCAAGTTATTCAACTACTTATTTCCCCAGGGCTATATATGTGTTAGGCATTCTAATTATATTTATTTCTATGTAGAGATAAGAAAATGACTAAGTCTCTTTTTCATTTAATGTGCATATTGACACTGGCGGCCAGTGTACCACTTTTCACCTGAGGGCCAAAGAGGGCTTGTGCAGAGACACACGGAGAGAAAATGATGCTCTCCTTCTTTGATTTCTTTTAGGCATTTAATATATTTCATGTGTGACAGTGAAGTCGACCAACTAAAATTTCATCAAATATTCATATGGTTAAAAATAAGCCTTGATAAGAAAGTCTCCAATGTGATGTCTACGGAGTAAGGTGCAAACGAATGGCAGAAGGATGATGCATCTTCTACGCAGAGTGTGGGGTGTGGGTGTGATCGCCATGGCAGTGAAAATTCAGATGATCTAATTGTATTGAAAAAGGCAAGTGCAAGAGGAAAACACAAGTGTTATCAGGACAATGTGACACATGGAGGTATTTTCTGTGTAGGACACCAAAAGCCAGTGATGCCCATGTGTGTGCTGGGCCTGCAGTTACTGTCTGCTAGTGTTCTGGAATTAAATATATATTGAGATCATGCTTAATTTTTTTTAATGCAGAGGAGTGCAGTAAGAAAGGATGGAGGTGAGAGAATATCACTTCTAAGCAGTATGTTTTCTTCTTTACCTGTCTGGGACGAGTGTCATTCAGGTCACATATTGTCTATTCGACAGCAATAATGAGTGGATTGCACCAACAGCAGAGTATTTTCCTTGACATTAGTGATTCTAAGACCACCACATCACTGGCTTCTGAAAATCAACGAAAAGTTCCCCTGAAGCAAACTGAGCCTTTTTGCAGGTAATCACAGCAGAGCCACAGACTGGATTGTGGCTCTGTGCTCTCAGCAAACTCCTCAGTTTGCACATTACCAGACACATTAATTCAGTTTACAGAATGGTCTGCTTCATTAGTCTTGGTAATTTATGATAAATTTTATATTGTATTCTAATTCTCTGTGTACTAGATCTAAAATGCTAATGTTTTACCATTATTTATTTATTTATTTAATTTATTTATTTGCTAATAAACACCTGATTCCTGCCTCCTAGTGATGAGAAATGGCCACTTAAATACTTCAATAGTGTGCAATAGGTTTTATGACAGATAACTTCTGGGCGCAATAAAAGTTACATAAATGAGTATTAATATATTTATTTTGTCACATTAAAACTATTCACAGATATATTGAAAAGAGAAACTTGTTGGTGGATAATAACTGTCCATAGCTCCAGTTCCAGGGAATCTGACATCCTCTTCTGACCTCTGTGAGCATTTAATAACATGGGTGCACTTATACACATGCAGGCAGTATACTCATACACGTAAAATTGAAATAGTAAACTAAATATTTTTGAAAGAGAAACTTGTAGAATTTTTAAAGAGGTTTTAACTAATGGGAATGTCAACAGAATATTTACAGATTTCTTTTCATCACTATGAGTATGTAAGAAAAGTCAATTTGACAATGAATTCTACTGAACATGTAGTGGTAAATTGTGTACACTTAGCATGCAGAGCTATGGCCTTAATCACCAGCACCACCGAAAATAAAAATTCTATCTTAGAGGATTAAAATCATTCAGAGGAAAAGCTTTTCCCCCATGAAACAATGGGTTTTCCGGCATTCAGTGAGCTCCTCTGCGTCACCAAACTCACGTCTGCCTTCAAATGGCTGTTGGTTCCGTGTCATTTAATATCTCAGCAAGCACTTAGAGGAGCATGGTGTAACTGAGGGCCACAGCCATATTCATCCTGATATCAAGATACTCACCAGCTGGATTTCCCAATAATGCAGGCACATATCCAAGTCCACTTGGGTCTTAAATGATCCAGGTTTGATTGATCAGGATGGAGACATCTTGGAGTTTACGAAGTGTTTTGGATATGACTTTCAAAGCATACTCCTTATTTTTCACTTTATAATAAAATAATATTTCAACAGTTACCCAATACTTATACCATTTGCAAAATTCAAGTTGATTAAGAGGTGAAACCTTAAGAAGAAAATATGAAAGAAAGCATTTGGAATGCTGAATCAGACAAAGGTTTCTTAGATGAGGAGGGAAAATATCCAAAAAGTCCTCCTTTCATTATTAAACATGCTCCATGTATTTTCGGCAGGGGTGGGGGTGGCCTTCGAGTTACCTGTTATTCTCTAGATCAGTAATCAGTCAAGTCTCTTGATAAAGATCCAGAGAACATCTAGTTTGTGACTCAGGTTCCATACTGACTTTGATAGCACTGCTTTCCTAAGGTAGCATGATGTCCTTTGACCATGAGTAAATGAATGGTTGAAACAGTGTTCTAATGCAACCTTATTTACAAAAGCACATAGTCAAATTAGACCAGGACTGCAGTTTGCCAATTCCTACTCTCTAGACTAGCACTTACCAGTAGCAATGTAACACAAGACATAATATGAGCTACATATTTGATTTTAAAACTATTTGCTGCTTAAAAACCTTGAAGAGAAACATTAAGTTTGGTTACATAATGCATTTTCTTTGTCCCAATATGTAGTTTTGTTATTTTACAAATAAAAAACCAGAAAGCTTTATTAAAGTTATTATATTCTTTGTTCCACCTTGCTTTTAAAATCCCGTTGTGTGTCTTCTGTTTTAATCCATCCATATTCAAGCTAGACTCAGTACAAGTATTCAGTAGCTCCAGACAGCTAACGGTTGTCTTGGACTGCACAGACTCCACCCCGACATCTTTGTGTTTGTAGTGGCTGAGGTAATCTTTATGGGAGTCTGCATCAAAGTCTAAGTGTATATATTAGCTTACCATGGCTTGCAGTTTTTCTTTCCTGAGCTTATTCACTGCTGTGTGAATGAACACTTAGGTTTCACGTTTGATAGTTTATTTTGGGAGTCTGTCAGTGCAATGATCAGTTCCTGATCCCAGCTTCTGTCAGGATGAACCTTGTCTTGGTTCTGTAATACGAGCTTCACAGAATGTATCACAATCTGGTATTTTGGGAAAGTACACAGAAGCCAGAGCTCAAAGTGAAATGAGACCCTTATGACTACGGCCTTGTGAAGGGTGAGGAGCTATGTTTAGGAACAACAAAGTTACACATTGTTTTATCCAGAGGAGCAATACAGTACAAATATTGTGAGGTCAGTCTTGTTTTTTTTTTTTTCTAATTAGGGCTTGTGACATCGGTATGATCTGCAATTTTGAGCATCTCAAGCTCATATTTCTAAGGGTGACAAGTAGCCGCTACAGAAAAAGGTTAATGGAACAATGTATACAGAGCAGGAGAACCTGTGGGTAAACGTGTCTGTATTCCAGAGCATGTGTTCCAGGAGAGATGACCCTCATTTTCAGAAAGACAGAGCTGAAGAAAATTAGCTTCAAATATAATAGATGCTATCCAATTTAGCCTCAATGTTAAAAAAAGAAACTTTTTACAGGATGGAACCTGGAAAAGCGTGTTGCCCTGGGAGTTTGGGGCATTGCATTTTCTAAAATATGTATGTTGTCAAGGAAAGGGTTAGTGGCTAATAATGTAAGAGAGTTACTGGGATATAACTTTCAACCTCAAAGTACAGTAGTGGTGTTTCACTTCTTTATCTTCTGTTTGCTTAGAGATTTAAGTGTTAATTTTACATGAACAGAACAACTTAGGTAGAGGGGAAGACAATGTGCCAGGGTGTGTGGACAGATGATGATCAAGGGTGGCACATGGAGGTCTGTCTTCAAGCTCTTCGGAACGTGGCCTGTCAAATAGAAACCCATGAAAAATGGATTCAGAATGTCAAACTAAACTGAGAACATTTCATTATGATCTTTAAAACATGCATTCATAATAGAAAATTGGTTAAAAGCTTATTTGTGTATTATTTTATAAAGAAAATTCTGCCTATAATTGTCAATGCGCTTTAGAAAAGACAATGACTTTTATCTGCTGTATTCTTGTAGTCATAAATAGCAAGAAACAACTTAAAGTACTCTAGTTTTTCCATAATTTTCATTTCCAGGAATGTTTACTTTCTTTTCATCCCTCCAGGGACTTTATTTATTTTTAATTATTTATTTAATAACTTCATACTTAGAAGAAGCATTTCATTACAACAGTGTTGACATATTCAATAAGAATTTCCAGAGCTAAGATGCATCTCTTTCAGAATTGGATGTAAATTTTTGGGTTTACAGTTGAATTAATACTGTTAAAAAATATTGTACTCATTATAAACCCTATAAGACATAAAATTGAACAAGGTTTTAACCTTTTATAAAAAGACCTCAATTTCATTATTAAAATATGTTTCATACAAAACAACGGATTTTTAATGCAACTAACACTTAGATGTTTGCACATGCATCTCTAATCTCTATATATCTGATTATGATCATGGATATAAAATCATCAGATAGGTTTCAATAGTAATGTTTTTCACATCTACTAATTAATATGAAACAAATTTTTGTTTCTTCATCAAATAGAACTCATTTTTATTTATATTTTTTGTGTATTTCATACACAAACATATCTCAAACAATCTTATTCATCTATACACCCACATCCCAAGTGATACCCTGTCCTGCCCCCTCTCCCCCACTGGAGCCCATATACTCTGTCATCCCTGTTACTGTACACTGTTTTGTCAATGCCCCCAGCCGTTTCCCAGTGCTTATCCATCTGCTGAGCCTACTAAGCCTATCTACAGCTCCTTGTTTTAGGAAGATCAGTTCTTCTTCATCTAGCAGCAATCAGTTGCCAATATTCCTTTAGAAAAAATTGGGGTTTGCATTTTCCCAGTTCTATGCTGGGTTACTATCTGGGAGTCTCTTGGGCCACCCTGTCCAACAGCTCAAAAGAAGGTATCTCCTATCTGACATTGTTTCTTGTTATGTTGCCTTTAGCTATACACATGGACTCTTAAAGAATTATATTGATCCCTCTAATCTTTGGTTATACTTTCCTTTTGGGTGTTTAAGACCATACAGTTGGCCCAGATAAACTAATTTATTTTTACACTTAAGGTCATTTGAGAATCTGTTACTCAGGGGTCACATGGGCTTAGGAGAAGCCCCTGGCTCCTTTCCTCTACCTGTTCCACCTACGTGAAGATAAGTCAAAGGTCCTATTCAACTGTGGATGCCTTCACTTGGAAGCATGGAGGAAATGTTTCCTCTGTGCTGACCCTATAGACTGGACACTGGTTCAAGTCTATATGTTGGGGTTTCCATGGCCTCCTTGATCAAAAGGACAGGTGACTCACCACAGTTACAGGACATTTGGAGAGATGCTCCATAGTCACCTGGAACTTAGTCAACCTTGGAGGGCAAGGAGCAAAAACTGTCCTTTAAGCCCATCTGACCAAATTAGTATAGGCCTCAGAGTATGGCTGTTAAACATCCAAGAAGGTTAGTTCCACCAGTCTGGTACATTTACTTACCATGTGCTATGTAGATAAAGCTTAGGCAAAGACCAAAGGTTCTCAGATCAACATTGACTAGACATATATTATGTTCCTTGAGCTAGTTGTATATATAATTTGTCAGCTGGTTGTTGG
>NW_008354693.1:197524-223974 GCF_000622305.1 Nannospalax galili | reverse complement strand
TTATTTTTATTTTATGTGTAGGAGTGTCCTGCCTGCATGTATGTGAGTGCACCCATGTTGTGCAATGCCACGGAGGTCAGAAGAGGGCTTCTGATTCCCCTGGAACTGGAGTTAGCTGCTAACCCTTTCCTTGAAAACACACATATTTTAGAAATACAATGACACAAACTCCCAGGACAACACTCTTTTCCAATTTTCATCCTGTAAAGTTTCTTTCTTTTTTTTTCTTTTTTTAACATTGAGGCTAAATTGGATAGCTTCTATTATATCTGAAGTTAATTTTCTTCAGTTCTGTCTTTCTGAAAATGAGGGTCATTTCTCCTAAACACACGCTCTGGAATACAGACACATTTACCCGCAGGTTCCCCTGCTCCATATACATTGTTCCATTAACCTTTTTCTGTAGCGGCTACTTGTCACCCTTAGAAATCTGAGATTGAGATGCTCAAAATTGCAGATCATACAGATGTCACAAGCCCTAATTAGAAAAACAAAATAAAACAAAAAACACGACCTCATATTATTTTTACTGTGTTGATCCTCTGAGTAAAACAATGTGCAATATTGCTCTTCCTAAACATACCATGCAATGCCGCAGAGGTCTGAAGAAGGCTTTGGATTCACCTCGAACTGGAGTTAAGGACGGTTTATAGCCACCATGTGGGTGCTAGGAATTGAACCTGGGTCCTCTGCAAGAGCAGTCAGCACTCTTAACCACTGAGCCATCTCTCCAGCCCCCCTCTGTTTGTTTTTTTAAACTAACTAAGCATTATTTATCTCTCGCGTTGTCCAACCTTTCCACCATGGTTTCCCAATTTAAAGTGCCCCCATTTTTCCCATTTCTCCCATAGTAATACCCTTCTCCTATGGTCCCACCTCTCTTGAGCTCCTTCTTTCCCTTTATCCCCAAGGTTCCTTATATAACCCTCCCTCCCCTGTCCCCTTAAAAATAACATTTTTTATCAATATCTCCCTTATGAACACTGGTTTCCTACTGTTCTTCTCTTTCAGATTCTTTCTTTTTCTTTACCTCCCTGGTTCCTTTTCGTTATCCTGGTTCCTATAGTTGTGTCTGCATAGATATTCACTTATAAGGATTTGGTGCTAGGATCCACATAAGAGGGAGAATATACATCATATATTTTTCTGAGTCTGTGTTACTTCACCTAGTATAACAGTTTCTAGTTCCATCCATTTACCTGCAAATTTCATGATTTCATCTTTTTTTACTGTTGACTAAAACTCCATTGTATAAATGAACTACATTTTCATTATCCACTCATCAGTTAAGGGACACCTAGGTTGCTTCCATCACTTAGCAATAGTGAAAAAAGCAGCAACAAACATGGATGTACAAGTGTCTCAGCAGTAGGATGAGTTCTTTGAGTTTATGCCAAGGAGTGGTATAACTGGGTCAAATGGTGGGTTCATTTGAAGTTCTTTAAGAGTTCTCCACACTGCTTTCCATTGGGGTTGAACAAGTTTGCAGTCCCACCAGCAGTGGATGAGTGTTCCCCTTTCCCCACATCCTCTCCAACATTTGGTATCATTTGTTCTCTTGATCTTAGCCAGTCTGTCTATGGTAAGATGAAATCTTAAGTGTTTTTAACTTGCATTTCCCTAATTACTAGTGATGTTGAAAACCTTTTAAGGTGCTTCTTAGCCATCTTTATTTCTTCTTTTGAGAACTCTCTGGTCAGTTCCTTAGCCCATTTTTAATTGGGTTGCTTCCTTTCTTGATTCTTTGAATTCATTATGTATTCTGGATGTTAAACCTCTGTCAGATGTGTTTCTGGTGAGGATTTTGTTCCATTCCATGAGTTTTCTCTTCACTTCCTTGGTTGTTTCTTTTGATGTATTGAAGCTTTTTAGTTTAATGAGTTCCCATTTGTTGATATTTGATGTTTCCTGAGGAATTGATGTCTGGTTTAGAAAATCCTTTCCTATACCTATATCTTGTAGGCTATTGCCAATGTTTTCTTCTAAGAGTTTCAGAGTTTCAGGCTTACTTTGAGCTCATTGATCCATTTGGAGTTGACTTTTGTGCAAGGTAAAAGATAGGGGTTTAGTTTCATTCCTCTATAGGTGGAGATCCAGTTTTGCCAGCAGCTGAAATTGCATTTACTCATATTTGGGTCTTCAATTTTCTTCCATTGGTCTATGGGTCTATTTTTGTGCCAGTACCATGTTGTTTTATGACTATAGCTCTGTAATACAGCTTAAAATCCGGTACAGTGATACCCAGCATTGGTCTTAGTGCTCAGGGTTGCTTTGGCTATCCAAGGTCTTTTGTGTTTCCATATGACTCTTAGAATGTTTTTTTCCAATTCTGTGAAAAATGTCATGGGGATTTTTATTGGCATTGCATTGAATCTATAAATGACTTTTGGTAAGATGGTCATTTTCACAATATTAATTCTTCCAGTCCATGAGCATGGGAGGTCCTTCCATCTTCTGATGTCGGCCTCAATCTCTTTCTTTAAAGATTTAAAATTTTCATTGTAGAGTTCTTTAATGTCTTTGGTCAGGTTTATCATGAGATTTTTTTGTAGTTATTGTGAAGGGGAGTGTTTCCATGTACTGCTGTCACGGTGCAGTGACCACAGTTCAAGCCTGAAGGGCTTGGGGACCCCGACGGATAGAAATCAGGACACAGGGGATGCAAAGGTTTATGTGCCAGTGCATGTTTATTGTGAACCAAACCAAGCTTATACAGGAATCAGATCTGGAGTAACCAAGGAATAACTAAGGATACATTATGTTACTATCAAGAATACATTACTTCAACCAAAACTCACATGACATTTACAGTATCCAAGATTCAGCTGCATAATATTTAAAATATCTTAGATATAAGGTGTACTGTTTGTGATTACTCTTAGCAACTACCATAATTCTATATAGAAACCAAACTATCAGTGCTGAGACACTCCGGTGCCCATAAACTGAAACAGAACTCTTTAGTTATGTTTCCAAGACTGCCAATTAATCAGGGAAGCATATCCTGTCAACTCAGACCACAGAAGCAGAGAGCAGGGAAACTCCCAGGGTGGAAGCATTCTTTCTCCAATGCTTAAGTCAAGGCAAGCTGCCACAGCCTAATGCAGCAATGGCTGTGTCCATAATAGTAATAGCTCCCAACATTTCCCCCTTTCTTATTTATTATAACCACAGAATATGCCACATCCAGGATGGAAGGACCATGCCTGTCTTAGGTTGCCTTCTGCAAGAGCAAAGCCCTACCGTCATCAGCATGCAGCTGCATCATGCTGGTCCACAGCTTCAAGCAGCTACACCCTGTCTTAGGTTGACTTTCTCCCAGAAGATCTTACCCATCATTGACTACCGGTCATGAGGGAGGGAGCACACACAGTAGCCTTGACAAGCCACAAGAATATAACATATCTGGTATCCTCTGCCAAGCGTCAGGTCCAACTGAATTGCTCAGGCCTTAATATACTTTCTCTGATTGCTTATTATTGGTATATAGAAAGGCTACAGACTTTTGTAGATTAATTTTGTGACTTGCCACTTTCCTAAAGTGTTATTCAATTCTTGGAGTTTTCTGGTGTAATTTTTGGCATCTCTTAGATATAATATCATATCATCTGCAAAAGGGGATAATTTGATCTCTTTTTTTCAAATTATTACTCCTTTAATTTCCTTCTCTTATAGCTCTTGTAAGAGTTTCAAACACTATGATAAAAAGGAGTGGAGATAGTGGACAGCCTTGTCTGGTTCCTGATTTCAATGGAATGCTTCCAGTTTTTCTCCATTTAGAATGATGTTGGCTGTGGGTTTGTTATATATGGCTTTAATTATTTTGAGGTATGTTCCCTCCAGTCCAATTCCCTATAGGACTTTGAACATAAATGTGTGTTGAATTTTGTTAAAGGCCTTCTCTTCATCTATTGAAATGACCATGTGGTTCTTGTCTTTGAGTCCATTTATACGATTTATGATGTTTATTGATTTAAGTATATTGAACCGTCCCTGCATCTCTGGAATAAAGGTGGGTGTCTGTATGCCATTTGTAAGTATTTTGTTGAGAAGTTTTGCAACTATATTCATTAAGGATATGGGTCTGTATTTTTCTTTTTTGGCTTTATCCTTACCTGGCTTTGGTATTAGTGTGATGCTGTCTTCATAGAAGGAATTTGGAAGTTCTCCCTCCACTTCTATCTTTTTGAATAAATTAAGTAGTGTTGGATATAGGTCTTCTTTAAATGTCTGGTAAAATTCTGCTGTCAATCCATCTGGTCCTGGGCTTTTCTTAGTCAGGAGGTTTTGTATTACTGTTTCAAATTCCTTATGTGTTATGGGTCTGTTTAAGCTGTTGATCTCTTCTTGATTTGGTTTCGTTGGTTCCCATGGCTTTAGATACACATCCATTTCTTTTAGGTTTTCTTTTTGGTGTCTGTTGTGATGTTTCCCCTTTCATCTCTGATTTTGTTGATTTGGAGGTGTTCTTTCTTTCTTTTGTTTAACTGGGCTAGGGGTCTGTCAATCTTATTTATCTTTTCAAAGAACCAGATCTTGGATTCGTTGACTCTTTGTATTGCTTTCTTTCTATTTCATTAATTTTTGCTCTGATTTTTGTTATTTCTTCTTGTCTGCCAGGTTTGAGTTTCATTTGTTGTTGCTTTTCAAATATCTTGATTTGCAGTTGCAATGTTAAGTCATTTATTTGTGGTCTTTCTGATTTTTTAATGAAGGCACTCAGAGCAGCTATAACGTTCCCTCTAAGGATTGCTTTCAATGTGTCCCAGAGGTTTTGTCATGTTGTAGTGTCCTTTCATTTAGTTCCAGGAATACTTTATATTTTTCTTAATTCTCCTTTGACCCATTCATCATTCAGGAGTGTATTGTTTAATCTCCATGTATTCATTTAGTTACTAGGTGTTGCAGGTTTCCTTATGGGTCCAGCCCACGAGGGACTGCAGGGAATGAGGGTTCTGGCCGAGGTGGGGGTGAGTGGCGTGGAATCAACACACAGACTCTGGGAGCTGGATGAGAGCAGGCACTAGGTGAGGTGCTGCAAAATCATTTATTGCTGGGAAGTGCAAGCCTTATATCTCTCTCCCCCTGCCCCCAGGGTCCCATAAGTTGGTGTGTCGCTTCCTGATAGATCCCCTCATCTGGGCAATTTTGCAGAAGTGGGGGCTGCACTCTCAAAGCGGAAGCTGTGCTCCCTAGTGCAGCCTGTGCTTAGGCCTGGCACTTCCTCTCCTACAACTAGGGTTTCTTCCACTGTTGATTTAAGCTTTATTGCATTGTGGTCTTATAAAATACATGGAATTATTTCATTCTTTTTGTATTTGTTGAGGCTTGTTTTGTGCTCCAGGATATGGTCGATTTTGGAGAAAGTTCATGGGGTATTAAATAGAACGTATATTCTTTGGTGTTTGGGTAGAATATTCGGTAGACATCTGTTAGGCCAATTTGATGTATGGTATTTTTAAATTCAGATGTGTCTCCCTAGCATCTGTTCTCCAGATAACTAACCCAATCCTCTCAGAGTGAGACTTGTTACCAAGGATGAGGTAAACAAACCCATGGCTTTGCTGATGATGAGACTTCTGATGGAGGCCCCTAACCATTTAAAACTGTTCTCTAGCCAACGTTAGCTCTCTCTGTCCTCCAAGAATAAGTTACATTTTCCAATCTTGTCCTTCTTCCCTGGAAAAAGTAGCTTTTCTCTCTTTCTCTGTTTTCTTGTTCTCTGGTGAAAAATATAGCTTTTGTTTGTTCGTAATTAGTAGTGTCATTAACTCTTCCCAGGGTAAAGTCATCAGCCACGAGAATTCCCGGTCAGTAACTTTTCTTTGGACTCACAGATCCCAGAACAACCAGTGACTTACAGATACCATCAGTCAGCACACATGTTGGAAAATCCAGGCTACATCTGTGACGTAGCTGGAGCATACCCATCTCCGTACCTTGCCACAAGTCGCTTGTACCTGCAATGCCAAGCAACGTGGCTTTCCTGGGGTAGTGTCTACCTTCTTTGGTGTGCTAGCTTCCCAAGTGAACCTTTGTCCTTTCCTAACAACTCATGTGAGGGTCCTTGGTTTTGATTAGTGTGCACAAAATGTGGGTTCAGGCTTGCAAACTCACTTCCACCTGACACCAGCACTAGATTCAGGAGGCCCAGCAGCATTACTGAAACACCTAATATCAGCCCTGCCTCTCAGTGCTGCCGAGGTCAAAACGTGAGCTTTGGTTTTGGGGGCAAAGCCAAATTCAAATGATAACAATGACAAATTTTAATGAGTCAAAATTATTTTGGTTAACATCATAGACTGTGAGTATATGCACATAGATGTGCATAGCTGCTATCTGTCCTGACTGGGGCTGAGGTCATATGCTGTATGAATCTGTGGGGTGGGCTTAAGTCCCACATAACTTAGTGGTTAATCTCTCCCCTCATGCTGATGATGTTTCTCAGTCCCAGAAACATGGGAATGATGGATTCTGATGTATTAGTGACTTTCATGCTTCATAGCATATGCCTAGTGACCTGGCAAAAGATACAAATAGTGATGAACACTGCTGTGAACACTCTCACCCGCATCCCTCAGAATATCACTGTAGCCGGTTTATCTTGTCACACATGATCACACCTTTGGACAATGGGTTTCTTCCTAGCATTTTGTGGATCTGAAGAATTCCCACCATGGGCCCTTCAATATCCAAAATATGTAAAATTATCATACATGTTTATTTATTATTGAACACACCCGCATCTTGACTTTGTCTGCTTTGCACAATATGGTCACTTTCTAGGTCTCCCTGGCATTCTGCAACATCTGACCCAGCCTGGAAACAGTGTTGGAGGCTGTGACCACAGCTCTAGTGAGACTCAGGGAATGAGGTTGATTGGAGAGATGTGTAAGTTCACTATCTCCTGAGACATTTGGGATCATCAAGGTAGAGGTGACAAGGCCATCAAAATAAATACTGTTAGTTTCCCACTTCATAATCTGCATGGGTTGTGTGTGCACACATGGATCTTTAAGACCAGTTTGAAACCATCAGTGCTGGAGGTGACTGGTCTGTTCTCACTGTGAAACCTGCAGAGGATTTCCCTGTCTCCAGAGTGGCCTCCCACTGTTCTCAGGACTTCCTGTGATACTTTACCTTTGGAGAAAGAGTGGTATGGTCCCTTTGTTACGTAAGACTTTGAAAGCTAGACACATCTTATAACACTTCTACCATGGATGAAAAATTTGGCTGCCCTCTCCTATGAGATGCCTCACCCAGAGGCAGGTTTTCTGTCCAGTTAACAGATGTAGGTGCTAAGTAAGAAGCAGCAAATTATCCCTGGCCATCTTTGTTATCATCTTCATTATGCCCATGATACTTTAAAAATATGTAGCGTGGAGAATTTTCTGGAACAGAAATGTGAAAATGTCTGGAATCTTTTTCTGGACAGTATCTCATTTCTCCTCTACCACTTGTAATAATAAATAATATTAATAAATACCACTTGTATTAATAAATGAAAACCTAAAAGATTCAAATACTTAAAAACTAACAACATGCCTTTAAACACTGTTTATTATACTGAGTGAACGTTTTACACGAGAATAACTAAATCAAGAAACAGTTCATAACTGTAGTCCCTACATGGATTTACCCTCATCCTTTTACTCTTTTCCGTCTTCAAAGAGAACTCCCCTGTGGATTTGCTGAGCTATCCTTCCGTTCTCCATTCACTGTGTAGATTTGCATTAGAGTATTCTGGTATTGGAGGCATTCTTAGTCTCAGGTCACTGCCAGGCAAACCACACTGGAGCTTCCCAGACCACCATGAAGCTACATCCATCCTTTCAAGCTTGGCTTCTCCCAGGCACAACTATGCCTCTTCTCAGGGCAGGATTCAGCCTTTTCTGTTCAGCCCCTTGCAGGCTTGCTGCCAAAGATCTTTCCTTTAAAATATTTTATTTATTATTTTTATGTGTATGTGTGCTTTGCCTGCATGTGGGTAAGTGCACACATGTCGTGCAATGTCCGCGGAGGACAGAAGAAGCTGTCAGATCCCCTGAAACTGGAGTTATGCACAGTTGTTAGCTGCCATGTGTGTGCTGGGATTCAAACCTGGATCTTCTGCAAGAACAGCCAGTGTTCTTAACTGCTGAGCCATCTTTCCAGCCCCGCTGCCAAGGATCATTTTGGTGAGGGTTAAAGTGAAAAACACATTCACTGTTTTTCACTTTTACTCTGAAAGCCAGCAACTTGGGTCCCCAACGAAGAGTGTTAAAGTTTCCTCAGGTTCTGAACTGAACAGACAAACAAACCTTTTATATCAGTGTCCCTAGGGGCTTGTCTCAGTACTGAGCAGAAAGGTCTGTAGGGAAGACATACTTTATCACCCTGCTCACCTGAGCTGCCCCATCGTACACCAACAATATTTTCTTCTATGTTTCTACTCTTTTAGCTATTTGGGGGTAATAAGATTGCTGTTGCCGGGAAGACTGGGTATATAATTTTGTCCCACTTTGAACTTTACATTGTTAGGACTGAGCTATTGTAAATGTGAAAAATATCAAAGTAGTTTGCGGTTAGCGTGCACAAGGATGAGATCTAACACCCAATAGCAAAGGTGGCTACCATTTCTCTTTTCCAGGACATGTCTTTGACTCATTCTTCCTTAAGAACATCTCTCATGTCACCAAGGAGATGGCTGCCTCTGAGGATCCCTTCATTTTGTAACCCACTGCAAAAGCTTATGAAGTAATGTGGAATTACATGCAGATAGAAAAACTCAAGTATTGTTCTCCAGAATGTTCTACTTGGCATTACATGATTGGCAGAGCAGTAACGTTTGTCAGTTAAGAGGAGCCAAACCCACACTGGGAAGCTACTTTTATTATTTAACTGCATTTTAATCTAAGAAAACAAACATTTCTCTTAAGGGTATTTGCTTTTCATTATAGCTATGTTATGTCTTTTTACAGCATGTACAATAATCTGACCAAAATCAAAGACTGCAACACAAAGAGGAACAAGAACCTCGTTTCAGATGGGATGGGGCTATTCATCCAAAATAAATGAAGGTGGTGTTAATGCACAGGAATAATCACAAAGGAAATTGCAAAGATAATTTCACGGCGCACACCATCATTGTAGGTAGGACACCAGAATGACCAAAGAACATGTTCAACTGCTTATTGAATTGTGTTTACTAATAAGTACATTGCGCTGAAAACATTGTTTTTCATCATTTCTCCATTTTTTCATGCTGGTAGTTGGTTTCTTAAGCCTTTTTGTGTGAGATAACGCCACAAGGATAATACGTGGACATTCTTTCTAATTTTGTTTTCTTTGGGAATTTCACACATAGGTATTATGTTTGCATTATTTCAACCCTGCCCACTCCCCCTCCAACTCCTCCTTCAGCACATTATATACATATGTGTGTGTGTGTGTGTAACAAAATAATCAGAGAAAAAGACAAGAAATTAAGAGAGTGGGGGACTCATGTGTAGGGATGTCCACTTGGGATTAGATAACCTTTCAGGGAGTTAGTCCTTAGAGAAAAGTAATTATCCCTCAGCACGGATTGGCTGTAGCTCTTCAGTTACAGGTAGGTCCCATGAAATTTCCCCACCCATCTTGGCATATCAGGGGTTTTAGCATTACGCAGATCTTGTTAAACTACCACACAGTAGATTTCATCCATGTGGCTTCCTTGTCATACCAAGAATGCATTGACTAGCAGCAAGTGTCCTGTGCCTTTTACAATCTTTCTGACACCAGCCCCCTCCCTTCCATAATGTTCCCTAAGACTTAAGTGTACAGGTTTCATTGTAGATGTATCACTTAGGGCTGGATATATCAGAGTCACTATTTTATGTATTTTAATCAATTGTGGAACTTTGTAATAGTCTCTGTCTACTGCAAGAAGAGGCTTCTTGGATGAGTACTGAGAGGTACAGTTGTCTGAAAATATAAGAACACATACTTACAATGTAGTAAGAAATTATGTTGGTCTAGGAAAGTGATGTATGTTGGTAATTCTCTCCAACCATAATTTACTTTTTATAGAATTTTCAAGTTTGTAGACATTTCATCAGAGATTATAGAAAGTTTTAGTATTTTTTCTCCCTAATAGCTTGTCAGTTTCTGTTTCTAGTAATATCATGTATTACTGTGGTACATTTTAACTGATGCACAGTTATTAAATCGAATACATAGGTGTACTAGGACACATTATTTCAGTTGTACCAATATATGGGTTTTGTCAAATGCACAGTGTCACAATTCAAACATGACAGCATCATGCAGAATAGTTCAGTCACCTTTACTGCCCATTTATCCGCTCACCCTCACCTTAAGGCCCTGGCCACCATCTTATGCTACACTCAAGTTTTTCCTAGTGTGTAAGAATTTTGGAACTACATGAAATGTAAGTTTAGTCAAACTGGTTTCTTTACTTAATAAAATACGTGTCTTTCTGCAACTTGATAACTCACTTTTATCACTAAATAATATTCTTTAACACAGATATATCCCTGTTATATATTAGCAATTCAAATATTGACAGTGTAAATAAAGATTCTGTATATATTTTAAATAAAGTAGGAAAATTTCAAGAAGTACAATCATATGATGCCAGTCCCAGCATCATATGTTAATAGTAATATTATATTTGGCTTTATGGAATACCACAAAAGGTCTTCTAAAATGCCTGGGCCATTCTTCATCTCCACCATCAATGTGTAAGATTTCCACTTGGGCTGGAGAGATGGCTCAGTAGTTAAGAGCACTGACTGCACTTGCAGAGGATCTAAGTTCAATTCCCAGCACCCACAGGGTGAATAACAACTGTCTATAACTACAGTTCCAGGGGATTTGACACCTTCTTCTGACCTCTGCAGGCATTGAATGACACAGGTACAATTACATACCAGTAGGCAATACACTCATATACATCAAATAAAAATAATAAAAATAAATAAATAAAAAATAACTAACTAACTAACTAACTAACTAACTAACTAACTAGATTTCCGGTTGGTTCAGGCCTTCTTGGCCTTGGCATGTGGAGACACAGCAGGCATGCTGTTACGCCTCATTGCTTTAATTTGCTGACGTTACTTTTCACTGTCTCCCTGTGTTTATAGGGACCTGATCTTACAGTTTACCATCGGATGCTTCAGTCTTTCATGAAACTTTATATGTGGTAGTTTTTCTTTTTATGGTTAAGTAGTAGGAACTTCGTACTTAGAGTCACATGCATCTGACTCTTCTATAGGTTTTCTTCTTGCTCCGTTCTGGATGTCCTCTGATGTGTGAAAATGTTTTATTTTGCCCCATTTATAAATTATCTCTCTTGCTTCTGGTACCATTGCCAAATTCAGAGCCATGATGATCTGCCTGGTGATTTCTAGCTATTGGTTACCTTCAGCACTCATGACCGTATTATTTGAATGATATTTGAGCAATGTCTATGTTGAATGTAACTCCATTCTTTTTTGGTCATGATATCCAGGTTTCTTAGCACCATTTGTTTTAAAGACTGTTTTTCCACATTAAATGTCAGTCATAAAACTCAGCTGGTGATGAAGTCACGCATGTCTTTCTCAGCCTCAGTGGAGCAATGTCATCTTTGTATTTTATCTACATATGTAATAGTTTACATAAGAATTTTTGTTTTGTTTTGTTTTTGTGTGTGTTGCTTGAACATTCTAAGCAAGTACTGGATAACAGCTATTTCACACACTGTAAGCTATATGTCTAGCATAAGTCAATCAGGGAACCCAACAGACACATAAATCCTTGATATAAGAACAGGATTCACCAGGGGCTGGAGAGATAGCTCAGCGGTTAAGAGCACTGGCTGCTCTGGCAGAGGACCTGGGTTCGATTCCCAGCACCCACATGGTGGCTATGAACCATCCTTCACTCCAGTTTGAGGGGACTCTGAAGCCCTCTTCTGGCCCCCGCAGCATTTCACGACATGGGTGCACTCACATACATGTAGGCAATACACATAAAATAAAAAGATACATATATTTTTAAAAAATGACAGAATCCACCTTCCTTCCTACCAGATCTTCATGCTGGGAGCATGACTTTCAGAAACACTGACCAACCATGAAGCCGAGAAGCGAGACTGAGGTAGAATGTCACTGAGCCTTCTGCTGTCCCAATTTGCCTTTATGCGGACTGAGTATGACTAGTCGCTGTGACTTTCACTGCTTTCCAGAATTTCGACAAGTAGGTTATGGCAATATTTGCTTGTTTTTTTGTATGTTTGTTTTCCTTTTTTGTTTTCAGTGTTCAGTAGACAAACCCTTTAAGCTCTGTTCTCTATCATTTTCACTGAATGAACTTTCTTACCCAGTTGCTGACTCTAGAGGAACAGAAGTACATGACTATGATGAGGATATGTGCTGTGTGTATTTGGAGAAAAGTGCATGCATCCTGCCTAAGTTAGCTGCTGCTGGTAGTTTAGTGTTGTTTATTAAATAGTTTCTGTGTGAATGTGTAGATTAGTACACTTTTTTCTAAGGTTTATACAAACATGCATATAAATGTGTTTCTTAATTATGTAAACCTTTAATTACTGGAACCAATACTGTTAGGTTACCATATGCTATTTTTTGTTTGTTTGTTTGTTTTTGGTCTTTTTGAGACAGGGTTTCCTGTAGCCCCAGCTGGCCTTGAACTCACTATGTAGACCAGGCTGGCCGTGAACTCACAGAGATCTGTCTGTGTCTTCCTCTGGAGTCCTGGGATTAAAGGTGTGCGTCACCACACCCGGCCACTATATAGTAATGTTTTAATGCAAACTTCATTTGGTTAGTTTCTTCCTTAAGACTTGTAGATTCATATTTAAAGTAAGGATGGCCTAGAGAAGTCTAGATTGCAATTTGTATGCGGTATGGTTATAATTACACCCTGCATCTTGAAAAAAATTTGAAATATTCATTTGATGTTCTGAAGCATTTAAGCTCTGAAATTATTTGACATAAAACATTATTTTTAAACTCTGTTAAGTCTGATATTGTACAGAAAATCATAAGTTCATGTCCAAAATTAAAATATTTTCTTTCTAAATTTGATTCCTTTTTAGCTTATTGGAATAAAACGAAAGAGAATGAGTACAGATCCATTCGGTACCTCATAGTTACAGTGATTAGTCTACTTGCTGATATTACATTTTAAAAATTTATAAGTTGATCTCAGCCCAGAGGCTGGGATGATGCTTTGTAACATGTCTACCTATTGTGTCTTAGCTGCAGTGTCAGTTAACATTTTGGATTTTGTTACAGGACGCATGGACAAGGTAGAGGAGCACCTTCACCTTCCCCATGGTCAGTTGGATCCGGTGCACAATCTCAACATTTGAATAAGAACTCTCTTCAATTTAAAATGTGTGAAAAATGTTCATCTTCCAGTTTTCAATAAACCTGCTAATTAAATGGTTTACACCTCGTCTGCTGTTTTTATCGAAACTTCGTAAAATAGAATTTCTGATGTAGTCTGCGAAAAAATTAGCAAATATTTGAGAAAATATTGTGTTTACATTTCAAATCTGAGGAGATAGAATGAAAAAAAACGTAGAATTGAGAGACCTGATGTGAACTAATGAATTTCTAATAATACTATTCAAATGAAAGAAAAAAAAGTGTGAATTGTTAACAGAAGTGGTAGACAAAGCAATGTGAAGAGGAAAATAATCTAGGCTTTAAAAAGAAATGATGCCATACAGACTAGAGCTAGATTACTTTAATAAGGCTAATGTTTCAAATTATGTAATTAGTTAGCAGTATGTGCTTCCACACAATGTTGGGCAGAAATACTTCAAGGAAATAGATTCATGACCTTCATAGATTAATTATTTCCATTCTTGGGAAATTTGTTTTCACCTCTGCTAAGTGGGCTCTCGTTGCAAACAGTGCTGTCAGAAATTTCAGAAAGCACTTAGACCTTTGTTCAAACTACTCATCCAATACCTTAAATGAAACACTACCCTAGTCATGAGCAGAGACATAAGGGTCTGTTCAATTGGAACAGAAGTCACAGGAGGGACACTGATGGTGATGCTTGACCGGTGATTTTGAAGATTAGTTGGAGTATGAATGAGAGCGACTATGACTGTGAGACGCCACTGGGGTCAAGGTCTTGGTAAGGGCATAATTTCATCGGCCTTCTCTCTTGAAACCTCACCAAGTTCTGTCTCTGATGAGATCCTCTTGGGACAAAACAACACTGTGTATTACATTAAGGATTTTCTTCCAGACAAAAGCCAATACTGCAGAGAAAAAATGCCCAAGGACAATGCTGAGGCTTTATCTTTGGTAGGGAAAGAAAGTCATCCAGTCATTTACTCTCCTGGGTCTTCTGCAAAAACAGCCAGCACTCTTAACCTGCTGAGCCACATCTCCAGTCTCCAAAGACCCAGATTTGAACACAGCACCCACATGGTGGTTAACAATCATCTGTAACTCCAGCCCCAGAGTTTCCAACTCCTTCTTCTGTCCGCCTCAGGCACTGCACTACACAGGTGCACTTGCATATATGCACATAATTCATACACATAAATTAAAAATAAAGGAAAAAGAAAGAAGAAAGAAACAAAAATCAGAATTCCAAGACATAGGCTGAATGAAATATGGGGATTCAATTGAAACATTCTAGAAACTCTTTTTCCTGCAACCTTACCACCACACCATGAGGACTACAATGTAGTCATAGCTAAAAGCACTGGAAGACACAGACTGAAGAGTTTTGTATGTATGTAAGTATGAGATGAATTTATCTGCCATTGTGGCTGAGCCATAATTACATGCAGTAAAATTTCATTCTGAATGTTTTGGGAGAATCTCTCTCTCTCTCTCTCTCTCTCTCTCTCTCTCTCTCTCTTTCTCTCATCCAGTGCTCTACATTTCTAACTCTGAAAATTATACTTGGATCAATGACTTTTAGCAACGTAGACGACATCCACACCCGTGTAAACATCATCCAATCAGCTTGACTGACCCAACTGAAGAAAGGGGAATTACAGAAATAGAATACCTTTGGTTTGCAGTACAGGACCACAGAGAAAATAAATACAATAGACAACAAAACAAATCAAAGTATAAAACCCAACTGTGTCAGAGGTCTGAAAATGGTCAAAGATTTACCACAGCTCTTTTCGAATTTTCAGCCAGCTAACCATCCTATGGATTTTCTGCCAGCTTATGTAATTATCTGAGCTCCTTCCTTAAAACGAATCTCCCTTTGCTCTATGTATGCTTGTCTTTTTGGCTATTTCTTTGGAAAAGCTTGAGTAATGCGATATGGAGTGACACAGTTGAAATAAAATACAAAAACAAGAATGTTAGAGAAATTAAAGACTCTGGGACCTCGGCCACATAGCAAAAATATAAACAACTCCTGGTTAAATTAACATAATTACTGACACTAAGTTCTACTTGCTTCAATCTCTATTATTTTCCAATTTACCCCAAAATACATTTGGACTGTCTCAGATTCTTGTGTTGCTGTAACAAAGTACAATAGGCTTGGTAATTTGTGAACAACAGTAATTAATTTCTCATGGTTTTAGAGGCCCAAAATCCAGCATGAAAGTTCTGACAGAGCTTAATCTCTACTTGCACGGTGGTTCCTTGCGTCTATGTCCTCACGTAGGAGAGAGTGTGGAGAGGAGACATGAGATGCTCTGAAGACTTTCTGCCGGGATCGCGGATCTGTGGCCTTATGCGCAGAGTCCAGTGTTCCAATAGCATGGTATAATTATGAATTGGGGGGAAATAATACATTCAAATCTTTGCAGTATCTAAAAGACAAGCAAATAATACAATTTGGAGAGAGAAATTAATCATTAAATTAGACTTAAATATGATATAACCATTGCAATTGTCAGAAAGAAAATATAAATATTAGCAATGTAAAAAAAAGCATAACCTTTAAGGATGGATGGAAAAAATTCCTCTCTAAAATTTAGCTTTCATTTAATTGTTGTAAATATTGACTATTTCCAGGGCTTTGATACATAGTTTTTATACTTTTACTCATTTTATATGTCTTGTCTCTATTTACTTACTTTGTGGACCTTTGGTTCAAACCCACGAAACTGTATATGCCTTGAAGCAGCTCTGATACACAGCGACACTTCAGTTCTACTTGTTTGTGATGTGTCTATGGAGGATAAGTAGCTGACAACAGGCTCTTCTGTCATTTTCTTGACATGTATTCACCTCTGAATGTTTTTAAAATCTCCTACAAGTTAAAGGAATGCTTATAAAATTTACTGTAACATGTTTTCTTGCCAGCTAAAGCATACTAAAAATATTAATGTATTTTTAAAGAAAATTTATTTTGCTTAAATGTGATTTTATATTTACCTCTCTTAATTTTAAAATTTCTTCCAGCAAGTATGGAATTGGTTTATCTAAGAAATCTTGTGATCATATATTACCTATATTGCAGTATTTCCTGTTGATTCATATTAACAGGTTTAAAGGGAGACCTTACTGCCTCCTTTAGGGTCTAGGATGCCATTTGTGAAGTCACACTTTTATTTAGAAAGTAAAAATTTAATTTTAATAAAATACATTCATCTCTTACTTTCATGGATCTTGCTTCTGTTATTGAAGATTAATTTCAAATTTAAATTCATTGTAAAAAAGACTAAAGTAGATATTTCATGAAGATTCACAAATAGCCAACCAACATACACACAGCAATCCTCAATATCTTAATACAGTAGATAAATGTAAACCAAACATGAAATACCAGTTCATACCTACTAGACAATTAGAAAAATTGCAGAAATGCTGAGAATTTTGATTTAAGTCAAAACTTGAATCCTCACAAATTTGTGGTGTAGAGGGAGGTTATGAATATGTAGAAAATAGTTTCACTAGTATTCAAAAATTACTACATGATCTTGTAATTTAACTCTTAAATATGCAGCAAAAGTATTAAATTAATATTCCAACCAGTAGAAATGAATTCATAATGATAGAAAGACAATAGACAAAATGAAGAAATCGCCAAAATGTCTATCAGTTGATGAATGGATAACTAAAATATAGCGTGAATGTGCTATGGTGTACTACTTTACCTTAGAAAGAAGAAATATTTATGTAAGGTTTTAAGAATACTAATAAGGAAAATTCTACTTATTTGTGATTCCATTTACAAGGACAAAACATAGTAGCAAAAACGTATGAACAGAACGTGGCAGCTGCTTGCTCACAGTTAGTGTGGGAGGGTGGAGAGGCTCTTACAATGGAGTGAGCTGATTGCAGAGGTGGTTTGCAAGTAGATGGAAACTATGATCGCACCTGTTGTAAATGTATTGCCTCTGAGCTTTGTTTTTTAAAAATATTTTATTTATTATTTTTATGTGTATGTGTGTATTGCCTGCATGTAGGTAAGTGCACTTGTGTCATGCAGTACCCATGGAGGAGAGAAGAGGCTTGGAACTGGAATTAGGGACAGTTTTGAGCTGCCATGTGGGTGCTGGGATTCGAACCCAGGTCTTCTGCAAGAACAGTCAGTGTTCTTAACTGCTGAGCCATCTCTCCAGCCCCTGAACTTTGCTTTTAAAGTTAAAACTATGATAACTATGGCAATGGTGTCAGCATACACAACTCCCATGACAATTCAGGCAGACGAAAACCCAGCATAGACCTGGGCAAATGAACAGCAGACCCCAGTCTTAGGGGAAGAAATATTGGCAACTTATTGCTGCTAGGTGAGGAAGAGCAAGGGACTAGAACAAGGGACTCTAGATAGGTTGACTAGACCCCTGGGAGTTGCACTGCGGTCATCTAGGGAGACTGACTTGCTACAGTGGGCCTTAACAGGGATGACAGAGTATATGGGCTCCAGTGAGGAGGTTATGGCAGGGCGTTGGTAGGGACAGGGGTGTAAAGATGATTAAGATTGTTTGAGATGTTCTGTGTGAAATAAACAAAACTTCAATAAAAAAATAAAGAATGATAGAGAATTCTGACGTTTGTTGTAGTGGTGCTAAGGATGTTGGGAAGACTAGAGCAAATCAGAGGGATTCATACTTCGAAATCATTTCATGCCAACCAGCCCCTGAGTGTTTCCAACATGCTCAGGTGATATGCTGCTGAGATGCTGAGAGCACAGGAGCCTAAGGTGGAAGTCAAGCCCAGTGCATCCATGTCGGGTTTCCTTTGATATTTATATTCAGTTTTCTGTAAGAGCACTATTTTGTTATACATTTTAAATTCATAAAAATATGAAACTCAGAGGCTGGAGAGATTTCTCAGTGGTTAAGAGCAGTGGCTACTCTTCCTGAGGAACCAGATTCAGTTCCCAACACCCGTATGGTATTAACTACTGTCTGTAACTTCAGTTCCAGGAGATCTGATGCCTTTTTCTGCCCTCCATGGGCACTGCACACAGGACGGCAAAACACTCATATACATAAAATAAAAATAATCAAAAAAGTTTTAAATATTTTGAAATCAAATAAATGCACTGAAAAGTAGTGCTTTAATTCTTAAGAGATGAGTAACACTAAAACAGTATGGTCACTAAAATTGAGTGTTTGATTGGACTTTTTCCCCCAGATAAAATAATACCCAATACTGTTTCACTAAGCCTGGCATTCTCCCTTGAATCCTTCACATGAAGACAAATGTTCTGGATTATCACTTCAGGATGTGAAAGTATTTTCCTGTTTTGTGTTTTGAAATCGAATTATTTGCTACCATAGGAAGAATTACCAGAGTGCAGACAGGAGATAGATGATCCCTGCTCGCAGAGATGGGGTGACTATGGGCATGAATGAGGTCTTCACATCTGAAGTAAGCAGTGTCTGAAGGGCGTCACTGGAAAGGAAAATGAACACTCCACATCTAATAGCCAAGGCAAGCAGTGTGCGACCCAGCAGGACAAGGTTCATGGGACCAAAATGACTTGATGGGGAGAACCACAGCCTGTGTGCTTTGAGGATGCTCGTCTCCTCCCCCTCCTCCCCTTCCCTAAATTTCCCTTCACTTTTCCAGTCCCTTTGACAGCCATAAAATCTCATTGTGTCCCCACTGTCCCTTTTCTTCACTTGATTGAGACATACAATCCATCACTGCAAAAGTAGGGTTGATTAGTCTTTCCTTGATTGCTGACTTGTCCTGTAAATATTCTTTTCTAAGGTATTTACTTAGAGTATCATTCTCTTCCTGAGTTAGTCTTCATGATTTGAGACAATTATTCTCTTTGTTTATGGTCTTAATGTTAACCTAAAAATCAATGAACAGGGAGGGAGAGATGGCTCAGTGCTTCCTGTTCTTGAAGAGGACCAGAGTCTGGTTCACAAGCACCCATATCTGGTAACTCCAGGTCCAGGGAATCTAACACCCTCTTCTGGCTTCCACAAGCGCCTACACCCACATATTCACAGGAACATACAAATAAAAAGAAAATTTAAAAATATGGCAAATAAAGACAGCAGGAATGTCATAGGGTAGGAAAGCCCTCTTCAAGAAACATTGTTGCTGTATTGGCAGTAACTGTGCAAGGCTATCACACCTAACCTTTGCTTCCCAAATAAAAAGATGGGCAAAGACAAAATCCAAACTGTTCAGGTGTCCTGTGAAATACCTAAAAATAGAGTCATATTTGACTCAAATTGTAGTGGTATGGGAGTCAGATTTGAGTTCTTGGGATTTCAATGTTCAGTTACAGCAAATGCCAAAGGTTACACTTTAGAGAGCTCAGTGATATAAACTTAAAACTAGGTATCTAAATAAAGTGATAGTTTTCATGGCATGTAAGTTAGATTTTTGCTACTGTAATAAACACCTGAGACACACAATTTACAGAGGTCAGAGATATTTCATTTTGTGCTATTGTCCAAATATGTGTACATAATACTCCTGAACATATGCAGAGAGAGAGAGAGAGAGAGAGAGAGAGAGAGATAAATTGATCAGTACTCACTATGTCAAAGTCATTCCTCTAATGATCTAACTTCCTTGCACTAAGTACGACCTCCTAAAGGTACTACTGTCTCCCAATAGTGCCACAATCTTCAACACTGCACATTCAGGGAACATTAAAGATATAAACCATAGCACTGTTTCTGATCATTGCTGAGATAGACTGCTCACCCAGTTGGTGGACCATGAGATACTATAAAAGATCAAGTGGAATTATAAACGAATAAGCGGAGCGGGGTATAAAAAGGGGACACATATAACAGAATGACAGATTGATCAAGATAATCTAGGCCCAGATTCCATTCTGCCCCTTCCTGTATGCTCTAGAACAACAGTCAGTCAGATTTACAGCCTGTTTGAAAAGACACATGACCACTGTAAGTACTGTGATGCAGACATGTAGTCTGCTGTTTGGGCTGTGAGCCTCTCCTCTCTGTCACCAGTTCTGCCTCAGTGACAGCAGGAGATTTTTATAGCATGGATCACTATGTTCTATGTTCTAGCAGTCTGTAGGTGGTGGCTCAATAGAACAAGAGGGTCCAAAGGCCTGAGCTAAACAGAATGGCAGGAAACAAGTGGCAAAGTGCCTTGATGGTAGAAACTGGACACAGAAAGCTACATGGTGGTGGACTGTTGGCATCTTCATTCCAGTGGGTTTGTTATTCTGCCATCATCACACAAGAATGTACACCCCCATAGTTATGTTTCAACCTCTATTCCTAAACAACCTTGTTTATGAAAGGGCTCAGTAGGTTGAGAGGGATGCTTTTTTTCAGTCTAGTATGGGAATGAAGATTTTCAGTGATCTTAAGTGTTTAGAAGTTAGTAATTCACTTTGTACCAGTGCAATAAACACAATCAAAGAAAAGTTTGTGCCTGGATAGGGGAAAAATAAACAACTATGGGGAAGATGTTGGATTGTGGGGTCATAACACTATACCTCTACACCACTAAGCTCAGTGAGCTCTGTCCTTGAGGCATAAGCAGATGGTGACTTCTGTGGCTGGTGCTGTGGTGTGAGACTGCGGAGGCTGTGAGGGCACAGTTGACAGAAGCAGCTGTGTAAATAGATCAGCAGAGGAGTGTGGAGGCTCCTGGGCCAGAGTGGCCTCAAGTCAAGAGGAGTTTCGGTAGCTGGACAACCCAAGAGCTCTACAGGTAACTGGAATGTTCCCTTACCCGCACAGATGCAGACTTGTATAGGCTCTGCACACACTCATTTTGCCTTCTCTTATTTTAGGGCTTACTTTTCTATCATCCATTTGGCGTTTTATTCTATCATCCTTATTAGGGCCTTTTTTGGTCACCACGGGCGCAGCACTAAGCAGGGACCTGACAAGGCAGGCTATCCCTCCTCTGAAACAACATGTGCTCTGTGGGTAGCAATCAAAAAGGCCTTCAAGAAGTTGAGTTCTCATGGTCTTTTCAAACAATTCAAGAAACGTATGACTCACTGTTGACTCACTGTTCTCTGCACATATGCTCTACTGGGAAAGGATATATTTACTTGCAGCACACAAAAACTCAGTCAGTAGTTCTCCTGCAGGATACGAAATCATCGAACACATTAAAATCTCCCTTATCCTCGGTTTATAACTAAAATCTCCATGAGCTGAATTTATCAAGCCATTTCTATTTCTTTATATAACCAAAGGGGATAAAATCAGTGTTGATAGCAGTTGTTCATAAAGAAATGGCTTCTTTTACTATTGTCGCATAAACTTTTTAAAGTGTAGAACGCAGAAAAAGTAAGCCATCATAAATTTTGATGAAGTTTTGCAAACTGAGCATACCTGTGAATCCAAGCACTTCAAAGAAGAAACAAGCCATTTCTATTTCTTTATATAACCAAAGGGGATAAAATCAGTGTTGATAGCAGTTGTTCATAAAGAAATGGCTTCTTTTACTATTGTCGCATAAACTTTTTAAAGTGTAGAACGCAGAAAAAGTAAGCCATCATAAATTTTGATGAAGTTTTGCAAACTGAGCATACCTGTGAATCCAAGCACTTCAAAGAAGAAACAATGGGGCTGGAGAGATGGCTCAGTGGTTAAGAACACTGACTGTTCTTGCAGAAGACTCGGGTTCGAATCCCAGCACACACATAACCCACATGGCAGCTATGAACTGTCCTTAACTCCAGTTCCAGGGAAATCCAAAGCCCTCTTCTGACCTCCACTGCATTGCATGACACAGGTGCACTCACATGCATGTAGGCAATACATGCATTCACATAAAATAAAAATAATAAATAAAATTTTAAAAAATAAAGAAGAAACAACATAGTAAAGTTTCTAGGAGCTCATTTTATGCCTAGACACAGAAATACCCATTACTGAGACTCTTTATACTATATGTGATTTCTATTTACTTATTGATTTTCCATTATTTATTTGTTTTTAACTAGCATGCAAATCAGGTGTTTTTCATCATACATGCTTTACAAGGATTCTCTAAGCTGCTGTTTTAATGGCTTTTATCCCAGACACTTAAAGTCCCCTGGCTCACAGAAACCAGCTCAGTACGCTTAATGTCTCCCAGACACTGATCTTGCTGACAGTTCACAGCATTCCTATCTGCTGGTCTCTCAGACCTTTGACTATATTTCCACTTGCGTAGAAATTTCTAGCCTTCCATTCCTAAGATGTAAACAGCCAGTCCACCTACCTCAATGTTCACTTTCCTGCCGCAGCCCTCCTCTTGGTTATAATGCTTTTAGTCAAGGCTATCAGTAGCTGATATGGTGCTAAGTATTTCTTCATCTTGTCTGCTACATCTTTCCAATGCTCCTCCTTATGAAGCTCCTGGAGACTTGGGAATGTGAGAGCATTTTCCACCATTTCTGGATGCTCTGAGCAAACCTGTGACAGAAACCAGAGCCTGGGATTTGGAGAAGTTGTTGCTTAAAGTGTTACACTGAAACATTGAGTACACAGTGATAACCATGCAACGTTCTGTAGGGAAAATACTTTCTTATTCCATTTCTAGAACAATACCACACATCTGTCTTTGCCCCTTTAATCACTCATCACACCTTGTTGTCACTGTATTTGAGTGGTATTAATGTTCTTTTACACACAGGAAAAGAAATACTTAATTAGGTTCTAAAATGATACAGCAATGTCTCTTGGTTTTAGGAATGTGCTGAGTGATTTTTATGCTTCATAGTAATCTATAAAATTTGCAATATTGAGGAAGTGTAAAATGTATTTTTAATTTGTAACTAGCTTTATTATCAATTTTAAATGTTTATAGAAAAAATATTGCTTCATACATATTAAGTTATGCAATTGTATATATCTTCTGGATTTTTCTATAATCAGAATTGTGATAATTAGCACCTGAACTAAACTTTAATAGTATAAGCTTAAAAAATCAAGGAGAAAATTATTTTCATTGCCCTTGGAGAGCTACAGAGCATGCCAGTTCATGTATCTTGTCCTGCCATGGCTTTTTCCATGCATGCTTCACTAGGAGCAGTTGTGACTAACTTGGCTTAAATTTGAAGATTAAACAACAATAAAAGGAAATAATCTATGTAATACCTAAGTGTGTCATTCACTGAGCCCACTGTATTGAATGTACTTTTGCCTTTTAAATACTTGGTGTTTCTAAAGCAGCCACAGTCCGTTTAAATGTAATACAGTTCAAATAGATTCTCAGAAATCCATTTGACATAATCAAGCTTGGAACCGTTAAGTCTGGATAAGTATCCAGCCAATCCGACTGGAGAGATGCTCAGCATTTAAGAATACTTTATGTTCTTGACCCAGGTTCGATTCCCAGTACTCATATGACAGTTAACAGACATCTGTAACTCAACTTCCAGGAGATAGGACACCTTCTTCTGGCCTCCACAGGCATTGCATGCACATGGTACACTTACATACATGCAGGCAAAATACTAATACACATAAAAAAAGGATAATAAATAAAATATTTGGGGGGTTGGAGAGATGGCTCAGGGTTTAAGAGCACTGGCAGCTTTTGCAGAGAACCCAGGATTGAATCCCAGCACCCACATGGCAGCTAACAACTGTCTGTAACTCCAGCTCCAGGAAATCAGATGTCCTCTTCTGTCGTCCATGGGCAATGCAGGACGTGAGTGCACTGAACACATGCAAGCGTAACCCTCGTACACATAAAATAAGAATAAATAGATTAAAGAAATAATCCAACCAATCTACTGTAGAGAGTCAACTCTATGTTAATTTGGAGTTGCTATTTCAGTTCTGAGATATGGCATTCCTTCTATTTTCACTAATGAGAGAATGGAATTTACTTTTTTGTGTATGTGTGATACTGGGGATGAAACGAGACTTGCCCATCCTGGGCACATGCTGTGTAATTAGTCACCTTCACATCAAGTTTGGGCTCTCTAATGAACTCCCAAATCATCTAAGCACAGTATTTTGAGTTTCAAGGATATGCTCTAGATTTCCTTAAGTAAATAACTCAATATGGCAATTGTTAAATTTGTAGGACCAGCTGAATATTGGTTATTAAATGAGTTCTTATTACATTGAAGTAAACTGCGCTCCTGCAGTCTCTGTGATTACAGCCCCCACCGTGGCCAGCTCACCAATGGAGTATCATGCAGTTCTCAAAGTAATGTTAAGGGAAAGAAGAGAAAAAAATGGGTTAACTGTTCAAAACAAGATTGTTTAGCATCATTGTAGATATAATGCACATTTTCTTGGAGGATACTTTTTGTAAGATTTGCTCTTTTATTTTTTCTAACTTACATTTTAGAGTCCTTGCAAGATATTTTGCATCCACAGTATAAGTGTCTAAGTTATATATACAGCATTTTCCGTATTTCTTTTGGGAAATCTTGTTTCTCATCATACATGCTTCTGATAGTGTTTCCAACAATTGCATTCATAGGCTCTTACTATGAGTCTGTGGCATCCTTAAAACTTAGAACAAGTCTGAGAGAAGAAAGTCATTGTGGTCAGGGATCACTGAATATGTTAAGATCACCTCAGCCTCATCTGTGAGCAACTGCTTCCCTTCCATACCTCTTGTTCTGTGGGATCAACTTTTCATGTGACAGGAGGAAATGAGACTGAATGAAAAAGGAAAAACATTTGAAGCAATGATTTGGTGGTGTGGCAGAGGCTGTAATGAAGGAGGGATATTCCCAGAACTTTCCCTATAGGATCCACCTCTTGTTCTGTGGGATCAACTTTTCATGTGACAGGAGGAAATGAGACTGATTGAAAAAGGAAAAACATTTGAAGCAATGATTTGGTGGTGTGGCAGAGAGGCTATAATGAAGGAGGGATATTCCCAGAACTTTCCCTATAGGATCCTCTGAATTTTGTTGTTTGGGTGATTTCACACTCCTTAGTGACCTACCGTGCACATTACAAGTGTCCTAGGTCCTGTGCTGACCTCAGCTTTTATTTACCAGCTTCTTTAACCATGGTAAGGTTTCTTGATCACCACCAGTATTCATGACTTTAGACAGTTTTTACACTAAACTGTGTAATGCATGCAGAAAATGAACACTTGGTAGGCATCACATGTAATCATAAGAGTATGATGTAATTCAGAACAAAAGTAAAATCTGCTAACACTGCCCAAGCAAAATGTAAGGTCGTGAAGAGAAAGACAACCCTGTGCGAACTATACATGGAAAAGGTAATTTTTGGAAGCCATATGAACCAAATATAGGGAACCGCCAGAATTCTGGTGAAAGACCAGAAAATAAAATTTGTCTCCCAAATAGAACAAAGTAATGCAGTCTCTCTGGGTACCCCAGCAAGAACTACCTGTTCTATTTAAATCCTGAATAATGTTTTCTTGGAGTGTGCCAGGTACTTTAAGATTTACACTCCTTCTTTTAAAGTAAAGATGATGCTAAGGTCAGACTGCCTATGCAGCCCAGGTTGACCTGGGACTCCTGCTTCTCCTACATCTACTCCTTGAGTTCTGGGATGACAAGTGTGATGACACATGAATGGAAGACACAAAGGGATGAGGTTTGTAAACTTGCACAACTCCATATTGCTGGCTCCATTTTTCTCTCTTGCTTGTTCCTTGATGGAAATAAATTTGCACACCGCAATATGCATTATGGAGAGTTCAGAAGTAAAGGGAATGAGGGAGGCCTCAGCCTGTAAAAGCAACAGGAGTGTGTGGCATTTGGAAGCCCCTGAAGAACGAAGATTGTTGTGTAGAAACAAGCAATGGGCCTTCTGGTGCCTGGGCCTGGGCCTTGAATAAGGTCTGTAATGTGTGTGGACCATTTCACTCATCTCATGTCTGAGATCTTCTTCAGTGCATGCTTCTGGTGAGAAATGCCACATAATCTGAAGAAGTCCAGCCACATCTCTTTCTCTCTGAGCTTTTTCTTTTAGCTAATTTTCTGATATTTTACCTGTCAGTGTTTTTACTAGATGTTCAAACTCTGAATTATGTCTCAAAGTGTCCCAGCCCAGAGGCAACCTTCATTGCTATTAAAGTAGACAAGTTCTGTCTACTGGCATGATTTTCTTTCCCCAC
>NW_008354693.1:190247-196818 GCF_000622305.1 Nannospalax galili | reverse complement strand
TACTTAATCGGCATAAATATGTTTTTATATTGTGTTGCTTGACTTGGTTTTAATCTAATTCTGTTACTTCTGTTTCTAAAGTCTACTTATTATGTTTTCATCAAAATAGATGACTTCTTTTATCATCAGTTTGAGCTGAATTTGACAGTGTGCAGCAGAAAACACTTTAGAATGTCTTCACTGATGGAGAAATGTTCCCTCCTTGTCATTTGGAGTACCAGAGAGGACCTTGGGGCTGAGGACATAAAGGAAGGAGTCTCTGGACTCCCCAGTCACCCTTCTTTCTTCATGGCTCACAACTTCACATACCATATGCTAGCTGTATTCGGAAGTAGTGTGCTTGTACTGGATTACCAGAATTAGAGCACAGACACAACAGCATGCTCATGGGAAGTATGCTGCTTTTTACAAAGCATGAGTTAATTGAGATAAATTCTTATCACATATTTTGAGTTGGAACCATGACCGCTAGTGAATAAAATAATGCCCGAAAATGAGCATTCTGTGCTGGGCGTGTTGTGCCTAGGGGAATTATGACAAAATTTTAATTAACAATGTTTATAATTCGCTCAGACCTGCCTTTGTAGGTCTTCTTTCCCTCATCGCCCTCTGCTCTGTGACCTCAACACTGCCCAGACCGCTGGACATTCCTGGGGGCTTTCCCAGACCTGACGTGGTGTGCCTCCTTCCTCATGCCACCTTGCACTGGCCATCTCTGCTCCATTAGGACTCTTGTGACCTTCTGATCCAGAAACTACCCAACACATGCCTTGGTAGGCCTCCATCCCCCACCTTCCTGGGCTCTGAAGACCCAACACTACAGGACACTTGCCTGCTTATGGTCTCTTCCTCAGAGCCACTGGGCACCCAGACCTGCTGGGGTTTCTAAGATCTTCGCTCCCCAAGACCTTTACGCATTTCCCACTTGTTCTCTCAGCCAAATTCTTTGCCTAGCAACAGTGCACCCCACCCTGGTTTCCCAGGACTGTGGGGAGTCAACTCTGCAACCTCAACTCAGAAGTCTCACTTGTCCTTAGCTTAACTTAGACCACTTCTTGCACCCTGTTTGTATATGAAGTGCACACTAAGTGGCCCCAAGACTGAAGAACAAGCACTACTCATCTGGTCCAGAACAGACTAGGTGGGGCAAACACAGGCAAACATACAAATAACCACTCAACAAAATGAAATCACATACCCATACCAAGGAACACCACCAATGACCCAGGTCCAGATGCCCGTGTATCACGGAAAAAATACCAACAACATGAAAAACCAAGATAATATGCCTACTACACAAATGAACGCCTCCATCATAATATTTCCTGAGGATGACAAGCTAGCAAAGGATTATTTCAAAATATCACTTAAAAAAGTCCTAGAAACACAAAGAGGATACTAATTAAAAACTAAATAAACACCATGAAAACAGAAGCAGTCGAATCAATGAGATGATTAACCTGTGTTTGTGTGTCTTTGAATGCATACGCCTCTAAATTCAGAGAATTTTAAACTTGCTTTGCCTTTGTATTGACTGTTTGTCTTGGGCACTGCCTCTGTTCTATTTCTGAGAAATCAAACAAGATATATGATATGCCTTTTTACTCTAGTCTCTTTAAAACAGCTTTAATTCACGTTTTTTAAAAATCACAGTGGTGTCATCCGCATTCATCATATTGTGACAAATCAGCTGACTAAAGGAAACATTTACTTAGGTTCACAGATTTGAAGGTTTGCTCACTGGTCATTTGACCTTTGCTTTTGGACCTGTGGTGAGGCTCACATTGTGGTGGCAGCATTTGGTAAAGAAGCCATTCACCTCAAATTAGAGTGGGAAAACAGGCCCTAGGAAGAGACAAGGGTCCCACATTCTCAAGATTGCTTACTCAGTGATACAAGGCTCCCCACTAGGCCCCATCTCTTTGTTTCCACTGTATTCAAGAGTACTATGGGCCAAGTGTTTGATGTAGGACCTTTATTTACGAGACACAACTGAGCCATAGCAACCATTCTGTGTTGAATTATGTACTTTTTCCACAGCATTCTGTGATTGTTAAATTAACCTTATGTGGCTACTTAGGCATCTTTGAGTTTACTATACTAGCATCCACTGCATTCTTTTTACTCCCCCACCGATAACCAAAAGGTACTTATAATCTGATGACATCAGAATGTTGCCTATCCCAGGGAGAGTCAATTCTTTTAAGTATTTTAGATGTGCTTCCTCTCATAATAAATACATTAGATCATAACTTACCATTTTAAGTGTTTTTATTTACTTAGAATTTCATATGTGCACATACTGAGTTCTGAGCGTCTCTGCTGGCCATTGCCCTCTCTCACCTCCACGTCCTTGCTGAAATCCTTCATCTCCCTAACAATTCCCCTGCTACTATGATGCTTTTTTTTTTGAGTCCCTCCCTTCTGCGTGGTGAAATGGTGATAATTTAGTCTTCTACAGGTCTTGAGCAAGGAATCAAGCTGCAGTGCAGTTATGTGTGCAAAACTGTGTCATGTCCTGGAGACACTGTTTTACAACACCCCCCCCCCACGCAACTTCTGGCTCTTACATTCCTTCTGCTTCCTGTTATGAGATGCTCTGGAAGCCTTGAGGAGGGGAGGTTGATACAGATGTCTCTTTTAAGGCCAAGCATCATACAAATATTTATTTTCAATATTTTGACCACTTATGGATCTCTATTGGCAATTACTCACTAAAAAAGTTTCCCACATGGCAGCTAACAATTGTCTATAACTCCAGTCCCAGGGGATTACATACATGCAGGCAATACATGTATACACATAAAATAAAAATAATAAATAAAATATTTAATAAAAGAAGTTTCTCTGATGATTGCTGAGAGCTATACAACTCTATGGGTGTAAAGAAAAGTACTTAGAAGGCAATTTGACCACTTGTCCATGTAGTAAATCAAAGGCATTAGATTCTCTTTTAGGGACTCTGCCCTCCTCAGTCATGAGTTCTTGACCAAGTTTGCAGTACCAAATATGAGCTCCTTTCTGTCTACTGGGCCTCAAGTCCAATGAGAAGGCAATTGATTACCTTCCGTAATAGTCACGCCACTACTGAGCTGGTGGATATATCATATAGGCAGATTATTATTGTAGCTCATGGGGTACCCAGCTGCATAAGGCTGTGGATGAGTGTTTGACTCCAGCAGCTTTCATTGACCTTTCTGTGACTAAGAACGCTAGCCAGCAATGATCAAACTTCCAGCTTAGATCCAACTTGAATACTTTGTGCCCTACAACACAAGGACATGTTGTTTTCAAACAATAGGGTCTTTTGACCTCAGTCTTGTGAGGAAGCAATAGCATTTTCAATAACTTTTAATGCTTGTGGGGTCTTTGGAGCCTCCTTGACAAACAGCTCATAGGGAAATATATCACATCTGTTATAGGTAGTTTTGTTTAATAACTTTTGGCCTTTGGGAGGATCATTATCTACCCAGGTAGGATGCTATTGTTCAAATATTTTGGGTATTGTAATAGACTTACAGTATAGTTTGTTTCCATAGAAATTTTTTATCTGTCTTTGTTTTGGTCACCACTTCAGCACTCTCTACTCTCCTATACCTCCATCCCATCCCCACTTTAATTTTCCCCTAAACTTCCTCACCTCTAATTTCATATCATCATAAGAGGTTGCTAATTTTGTCAAGGGAAGTTTCTGCATTTATTATGATGTTCATGTAGTCTTCTTCTTTGAGTCTCTTGTGCTGAATTACATATATTGATTTATGTAGGTTGAACCATCTCTGAATCTCTTGAATGAATCCAAGTTGATTGTGATGCTCTTTTTCATTTGTTCCTGAACTCAGTTTGCAATTAGTTTATTGAGAATTTCAGCTTCTATGTTCATCAGGGAGATTGCTCCATTATTTTATTTTGTTTCTGTTTTATTGCTTGGTTTTGCTTTCAAGGTAACACGGGCTTTATTAAAATGACTACGGAATCATTTCTTCCATCTCACTTTTATGGACTAAATTGAGAAATATCAGTGTTCTTTAACAGCCTGATAGTATTCTAAAATTGAAAGCTTCTAGATCTACACTTTCTATATTTGGGATATTTTTAAATTATTGCTTCAATCTCACCATCATGGATATGTTTAGATTATTTATCTCGTGTTAGCTTAAATTTGCTAGTTTGTGTTCATGTAAAACATTCATTTTACAAACATTTTCCAATTAAGTGGAATATGTATTTTAGACTACGTCTTCTTAGTTTTCAAAGGTAGCAGTGGGCTCAGCACCTCCAGGGCGAGAGCCCTGAGGGCGTTTCTGCTTTTTCTTTTATTGGCCTTTCCCCCAGCTATAATCCAGGTATAAAGTCCTGCTATGGCTACCATCTTCAAGGACATTCTGGGCTTTGGAATAACAAGCTCAAGATGAGTTGTTGTGTCGATCACTGGCTGACATCTCCACACAATTCCTTGTGTGCAAGGAACTTCCTGGCATTCCTCCAACTTGCTTGTGACCTTCCGAAGCAGTTTGTCCAGTTGACTCTATGCTACCCAGTCTCTTCTCTTTATACTGTTTATTTCCCTTCACATCAAATTACATACTCACATACGAGGGATTGGGGCCAAGATCCACAAATGAGGAAGAACGCATGTTGCTTGCTTTACTAACTTTGTGTTACTTCACTTAGTATGACAGTTTCTAGCTCCATTCATTTACCTTGAAATTTCATAATCTCATTTTCTACTGCTGAGTAAAACTCCACTGTTTTAATGTATCACATATTCATTATCCATTCCTCAGTTGAAGGACATTTAGCACTTAGGTTTTTTTTTTTCTTTTTTCTTTCTTCTAATTTTAACTACTGTGATAAAAGCAACAACCATGGGTGTACGGGAATCTCTACAGTATGAATCCTTTGGTTATATGCCAATAAGTGGTATAACTAAATCATATGGTAGATTCATTTTTAGTTTTTTAAGAGTTCTCTACACTGCTTTCCATGGTGGTTGCATGAGTTTGCAATCCCACCAGCAGTGAATGAGCATTCCCCCTTTCTCCACATCCTCGCCAGCATTTGGTATCCTTTGTTCTCTTTATCTTAGCCAGTCTGACTCGGTTAAGATGGAACCTTAAATGGGGTTTTATCTGCATTTATCTAATTCCTAATGATGTTGAGCACTTTTTAAGGTGGTTATTAACAATCTTTATTTCTTCTTTTGAGGACTCTGTTCAGATCCATAGCTCATTTTTTATTGGTTGGTTTATTTTCTGGCTTCTTTGTATTTTGAGTCAACTATGTGATTTTTGTCTTTGAGTCTTTTTATATGTGTTTTTACATTTATGGACTTATGTATATTGAACCATCTCTGCATCTCTGGATTCTTTGTATACTATGGATATTAATCCTCTGTTGGATGTGAAGCAGGTGAAGGTTTTCTCCCACTCAGTTGGTTTCCTCGCCCTTCTTTCTTTTGCTGTAAGAATCTTGTAGCTTAATGAGGTCCCTCTTGTTGATTGTTGACCTTTGTGCCTGTGCAACTGATGTCCAATTTAGAAACTACACCTATATTATATAGTGTACTGCTGAAGTTTTGTTCTAGCAGTTTCTGAGCTTCAGGTTTTATATTGATGTCTTTGATCCATTTGGAATTGACTTTTGTGCAGGATGAAAGATAATCATCCTTTTTTATTTTTCTGAAGGTGGAGATCCAGTTATTCCAGCACCATTTGTTGAAGATGCTGTCTTTCCTCCACTGCGTGTTCTTTGCAACTCTGTCAAATATCAGGTGATTGGAATTCATGTACTCATGTTTGGGTCTTCTATTGTGTTGCATTGACTACGATGCCTATTTTTGTGCTAATACCATGCTATTATTATGACTCTGTAATACAATCTGAGATCTCGTATGGTGATTCCCCTGAGCATTGTTCTTTTTGCCCAAGATTGCTTTGGATATCGAAGGTCGTTTGTGACTCCATTTGAATTTTAGGATGTTTTTATAGCTCTGTGAAGAATATCGTGGGTATTTTGATTGGCACTGCATTGAATTGATAGATTGCTTTTGGTAAGTTGGTCATTTCCCTAATATTAATTCTACCAATCCATGAGCATGGTAGGTTCTTCTATCTCTCGGTGTCTTCTTCTATTTCTTTAAAGATTTGAAATCTTCATTGTCAAGATGTTTTTGGTTAGGCTTATTCCTACGTTTTTTGAGGATACTGTGGCTAGGAGGTTTTCCTTGAACCCCTTTTGTGATTCCTTGTTATTCATATATAGAAAGATTTTTGTAAGTTGATTTTGTAACGTGCTACTTTACTGAAAGCATTAATCATTTCTAGAAGTTTTCTGGTGGAGTTTTTGCGATCTCTTATGTATAATATTTTGCCTGCAAATAGTTGTAATTTAACCTCCTCCTTTCTGGTTAGTACTCTTTCAATTTCCTTTTCTTGCTTTCTCAGGAGTATCAAGCACTATATTGAAAGGACTAGAGATAGTGGACAGCCTTGTCTGGTTCCTGATTTTAATGGGAATGCTTACAGTTTTTCTCCATTTAGAATGATGTTGGCTGTTGGTTTGTTGTATA
>NW_008354693.1:186983-190222 GCF_000622305.1 Nannospalax galili | reverse complement strand
CCTTCTAGTCCAATTCCCCATAGGACGTTTAACATAAACGCATGTTGGATTTTGTCAAAGGTCTTTTCTGCCTCTATTGAGACAACTATGTGATTTTTGTCTTTGAGTCTTTTTATATGTGTTTTTACATTTATGGACTTATGTATATTGAACCATCTCTGCATCTCTGGAATAAAGCCAATTTGATCATGATTGATAATCTTTTTGATGTGTGTCTATGTGGTTTGCAAGTATTTTGTTGAGAATAATGCATATATGTTCATTAGGGATAGGAGCCTACTGGTTTTTGTTGTTGTTGTGTTTTTACCTGGTTTGGGTGTTAGAGTGATACTGACTTCATAGAAAGAATTTGAGAATTCTTCCTCTGTATCTTTTAAAGTAATTTAAGAAGTATTGGTTGTAGATATTCTTTGAATGTCTGGTAGAATTCTGCGGTGAATCAATCTGAGCCTGGGCTTTTATTGAGTTGGGAAGTTCTGTATTACTGTTTCAATTTCTTTATCTGTTATGAGTCTTTTTTAACCTTTTCTCTTCCTGTTTTAACTCTGGTGGTTTCTACGAATTTAGAAATCCATCCCTATCTTTAGACTTTCAAATCTATAGAGCACACATTTTTAAAGTATTCCCTTGTAACATAATGATTTATTTTGTTGCCTGTTGTGATGTTACCATTTCATCTCTGATTTTGTTAATTTGGATTTGCTCTTTCTTTATTTTGGCTAATTGGACAAAGGATCTGTTTATCTTCTTTAGCTTTCTTAAGAGGCAGGTCTTAGAGTCATTGATTTTTTTTTTATTGTTTTTTTCTGCTTCATTAATTTCTGCTCTGATTTTTATTTCTTCTCATCTATTACATTGGTGTTTGTTTTTTTCTCATCTTTCCAGAGTCTTAAGTTGTATTGTTAAGTCATTTATTTGTGTTCTTTCTGATTTTTTTAATGTAGGTACTTAGAACTATAAATATTCTTCTTAGAAATACTTTTAAAGTGTCCCAGAGGTGTTTTCTTCATGTTGTATTGCCATTTTCATTTAGTTTAGGAATACTTTTATTTCTTTCTTCATGTCTCCTTCTACCCATTTATTATTCAGGCATGTGTTCCTTAATCTCCTTGAGCTTGTGTACTTACTAGAGCTTCTTTTGTTGTTGAAGATAAGCTCAATTGCACTGTGGTCTGATATTATACATGGAATTATTCTTTTCTTTTGTTTTGTCCCGGTATGGACAGCTGGTTAGGCCTAAGTCCTGACTTTATTGCTGAAACCAATAGGTGGTAAAATTTTATAAATTAACATTTCTTTTTTTTTGGTCTTTTTGAGCAGGGTTTCCCTGTCCCAGTTTTTCTCCATTTAGAATGATGTTGGCTGTTGGTTTGTTGTATAGTGTTAATTTTGTTGAGGTATGTTCCTTCTAGTCCAATTCCCCATAGGACGTTTAACATAAACGCATGTTGGATTTTGTCAAAGGTCTTTTCTGCCTCTATTGAGACGCCACCATGCCAGGCCCCATAAATTAACTTTTTAATAAAGTAAAGCTCTACCATTGTAGGAGAGGAAGTGTCAGGCCTAAGCACAGGCTGCATTAAGAGAACACAGCTTCTGCTTTGAGACTGCAGCCCTCCCTTCCGCAAAATAGCCAAACTATGACCTGCCTGGATGAGGGGATCTATCAGGAAGTGACATACCAACTTATGGGACACTGGGGGCAGGAGGAGAGGTATATAATGCTTGCACTTCCCAGCGGTAAACGAGTCTGCAACATCTTGCCTAGTGCCTGCTTTCACCCGACTCCTGGAGTCTGTGTGTTGATTCCATGCCACTCACCCCCACCTCGGCCAGAACCCTTTTCCCTGCAGTCCTTCTTGGCTGGACCTGCAAGGAAACCTGCAACACACCATCAATGATTTCCAATAAACAAAAGAAGCCACAGAAGCTCAAATTTAAAAATTTATGGAAAAAAGTTTCAACAATTTTAGACCGAATGTGAAAGAGCAAACTGGAAATCTTAGAAAGCTGAGGGTAGAAAAATGTGCTATTGTGATTTAATTCATAGTAGAAAATGGACCTTAAAATAGTATATATACCCCAAAGACTTCAAATTTTACATCATATATATTCAAACAGTATAAATTTCATTCTAACAGTTGTAAAGTATTTATTTTTATTAAAGATTTATGCTATCAAGAACCTGTTCAAGCCATTAAACATGAAGTAGTGCTGTTGGAATGACTAATTGGTGAATATGGAGCATATTTGCAAGGCTCACATGCCTACCAGGAATGATCATCTATGCTCTGAAATTATGGAGAATTAGTTACCTGGGTATGGGGGTTCTCAATCCTTTATAGCCCATCACTCCTTGTGAATATTTTCTCCCCTTCATGATATTGATAGCTCAGTAGCATTTGGTTTGTAAATGAGAGTAATGACATGAGAAGACAGTGAGGAAAGATGATGGTGGAAGTTTAGCACCCCCCTTGGAGAAAGGAGGACAGTAAGGTAACTCTAACACCTCTCGTTAAAAGGTCACTCCTCCCTTTTACTTGCAGTATCCCAGCTGTGAAAAGAAACCACATGTCAAACAGTCAGACACATGTAGAAGACCTTTGATTTTTATCACTCTTTTACTAGTTTGTTTCTATATTTCTGTGACAAAAAAAAAAAACTGATCTAAAGCAACTTGGGGAGGAAAGTATTTATTTCATCCTACACTTCCAAGTGACGTTAGTTCATCTTTGGGGAAATCAGACAAGAACTCAGGGCAGGAATTTTGAGGCAGGAAGTGAAGCACAGACCATTTAGGAACCATACTTACTCACTATGGCTTGCTCTTCTGACCTATGCTCAGTCTGATTTCTTATATAATCCAGGACCACCTGTTCAGGAGTGGCACTGACAACAATGTGTTTGGACTCCCACATCACTCAACAGTCAAGAAAATGCCTTGCAGACACAGCCACAAGCTGATCCGTTAGAGGACGTTCCCAAATTGAAGTTCCCTCTTCACAAGTCAAAGCCAACAATGACAACTGTTATAATTTCCAATATTTGTGTCCTGTATACATTCCATATTTATGCACACAGTATTTCACATTGATAGTAATAATGTAAATTTCATTTTAAAATAAAAATTTCAAGTTTTCACTGCTGCTATTTAGGAAAGAAATGGTTTTGTATATGAAAATTTGCATCCTCAGACCTTTGCCCATTACTTTATTATTTCTGATTTTTTTCTGTTCTTT
>NW_008354693.1:176716-186904 GCF_000622305.1 Nannospalax galili | reverse complement strand
CTATTATTTATTTATTTATTTATTTATTTATTTATTTATTTATTTATTATTTGTGTAGGGATAGGGCTAAGGTGCATATGTATTTATCAGAAGACAACTTCTGGGTGTCAGTTCTCTCTTTCCATCATTAGGGTCCTGGGAATTGAGCTCACACTGTAGGACTTAGTGGCAAGCACATTTACCCTCTGAGCTATCTTGCTGACCCTGGATGCTTCATTTAAAGAACATGTTAAAATATGCTTTTCTTTGATAATTATAAGGAAGTGTAAGGCAAAATAGTATGTGTTATGAAAATTTCAGACAAATTTTCTAACTAGAATTTAATCCTTAAAGCTGGCCTCAGCATTGTCTTTTTCAATGGATTTATTTTAGTTTTTATACTTTAAGCTATTTTATTTCATTTATATAAGAATGAATTCGAATATAATGTAAAACAGCTTTATTAGATATTGTAACATAACTTTCACCATGACTAATCCAGAACATTTAGTAGTATTTGTTATTCCCAAAGTTTCTGAGTGCTCCTTCTCAAAACATGCAATGCCGCTATAATGTCAACTACCGATCAGTTGTCAGGCACAGTTATGGGAAGACCCGTTTTGCACATCTTAATCTCAGAACCCTCATGTTTCTAACGAGTTTCAGTTCCTCATTTTTTCTGATTCTTCTTGCATTTGCATCTTCAAAGTACAAACTTGCACAATTTTGAAATTTTCATGGCTCATAATTTTCCTGGCGGGATAACCATCTTGTTTGCGATATAAGTTCACATCTTTCATTTTTTATTTATAAGTACCATTTAGAGGAATCCAATCTAATGATTTTTATATGCATGAATTTTTCATTTCTCTGTTTTCAGAGCATCAGGTAAATGTTGGCACATATTTTACCTAAAAAAGTGTGGAAAATACTCAAACATAGTTTTTGAATCAAATGGGAAATGATTGATTTTTGCCATTAAAATATGTCATGATAAGCCATATCTATAGGATTGTTGAGAACAATCCTTTTTCTTTTCTTTTTTTCTTTTTTTTGTGGCACTTATACATACGCTATCCACTTGGAAATCTTGAGTTTGAAGATACTCTCTTGCTCTCTGTCTCTTGCTCCCTGACTGCATGAGGTAAGCTGATGTGGTCTGCTTTCTGCTTCACCTCAATTTCAGGCACAGTGGAGCTCACTGACAATGTACTTAACACTCTGGAACTATAAAAGAAAATAAACCTTTTTTCCTTAAGCAATGGGAAGCCAGTGTGCACAGTATGCATTTCAGTTGTGTTATTATACTCTTTGCCGTCATTACGGGTTTGAGTGCTGCAGTCTATTGCTTTTACTTTCAGACTTTTCCATTATTTGTGACATCTTTCACTTTTCTTATACTGTCATTGCTCATAGAGAACAAGAAGAACACTTACAAATTAAGAGCCATAAAATTAAAAGCAGATACAAAAATAGCATCTCTTTTTGTTGTTGTTGTTTTGAGACAGGGTCTCCCCCTAGAGCTAGCTCTCCTGGAACTCACTATGTAGACCAGGCTAGCCTCCATCTCACAGAGATCTACCTGCTTCTTCCTCCTCAGTGCTTGGATTAAAGGTGTGTGCTACCATGCTCAGCATCAAAAATAGTATCTCTTATCTGACACTCTTTGGACAATTGAAAATGTTGGGAAATAGAATAGGAAGACCAAATGGCAATGGAATTGTGACAGCTTGTTGTATAAGGCACACACTCTCCTTAAGCAAGGGTGGTCAATTATTTCAAGAGTAAATACTTACCTTTGTACGTTAATAGAATCTCGCCTTGAAGCTTATTTCATTAGTGACTATAGTGAATATTTCTTTTGTCAGATAGTCTCTATTATTTTAACTCTATCATGCTGCAGAAAAATGGTGGCAGAGTACATAATGAGGGGGTTTGGATGATTTGTTACTCTCCTCATGAGTATGACAAAATACCTGATAAGAAACATTTGAGGAAAGGAAAGGTTTATTGCCTTGCAGATGGAGGGGATTAACTTCATCATGGCAGGGAAGGCAGTGCTGCAGAAGCAGGAAGCCAGTGGTCTCATTGCATTGACAGGCATTAGAAAGGAATGCTGGTGGCCAGCTGGCTTTGTCTTTTTTATTAACTGTAGAGTTACAGTGGATCTTCCCACCTCAATTAACCTAATCTAAAAATTCCATCTGACACACCCAGAAATTTGTCTCCAAAATGTCCTGTCAAGTTGACAATGTAAACAATCACAGATATGATCTCTGAATAGCCCTAAAATAAAAGGCAAGTTGGATTTTGTCTTTAGTCACAGTTTTGCGACCTCTGTTTAAGAGAGCTATAATATTTATTGTATGTAATAAATGGTTATTATAATACTGTACTTAATCATCATTAAGAATATAGTTGCATTTTCCAAAATAGACAGAAAAAATGAGAAAGCCTAAGCAAGTAATGAAGGTCTGTTTAGGTTTGTTATATATAAAGGATAAGACAAAAATAATATACACATGATCTTAAAATTTATATGGTCATAGTTTGTTTAGTCAACTAGTTTAAGGAACAAAATATAAATCTAGTCAATGTTTATCTGAGAATATTTGGTTCTTTACCCAAGCCTTATCTACATAGCACACTGCAATTAAAAGTACCAGACTGGTGGAACTAACCTTATTGGATGTTTAACAGCCATACTTTCAGGCCTATACTAATGTGGTCAGAGGGACTTAAAGGACAGTTTTTGCCCCTTGCCCTCCAAGGTTAACCACATTCCAGGGGACTACGGAACATCTTTCAAGAGGTCCTGTTACTGTGGTGAGTCACTTGTCCTCTTGTTCAGGGAGGACATGGCGACACCACTAGATGTACTTGAAACAGTGTCCAGTCTACAAAGAGGTGGGTCAACTCAGAGGAAACATTTCCTCCATGCTTCCAAGTGAAGCCATCCATGGTTGAGCAGGACCTTTGACTTATCTTCACATAGATGGAACTGGTAAAAGAAAGGAGCCAGGAGCTCCTCCCAAGCCCATGTGACCCCTGAGGAACAAATCCTCAAATGACCTTAAGTGTAAAAAAAAATTGATTCATTTGGGCCAACTGTGTGGTCTTAAACACCCCAAAGGAAAGTATAACCAAAGAGTAAAGTCATCAGTATTCTTCACAAAATGTTCAAGAGAATACACTTCCCAGACATTAGGCTTAAGTCTATATAAAAATTTACTTAGACAATTATTTTTCATTGATGATTTTTTTCCTAACCAGAAAGCACTGCTCAGATGTAAGACTTCAAATCTTGGTCTCCAATACTGTAGTGCCCACCTTTAGCTAAGGGAGACAACCTGCTAGTCTTCTAAAATGATGGATAAATTTGTTTTCTCCCCTTATCTAGCCTTTGAAAGGTAACTGACACTGATTCTAACCACTCCCAGGGTCACTGGACCCTCACCTGAGTATCCAGCCACTCTTCCCAGCCAACTAGTCCAGCCTTGGAAGACAAAAGAAAAAAAGAGGAAGAACCCAATAGAGGGATGCTTTTGGAAGCCCTTGTCAAGAAACTCCAGTGGACTTTCATATGAACATTTGAAAATTGCCCTCTTGTGACTTTTTTCTAGTTCCCTGCCTAGAACTTGTAATGCTAATTACTCTTGCCTTTACTTCTCCTTCACATCTATTCAGGATTCAAGGATTTTGTCTTCCCCTTAGAGACAAGAGTTATGCAATTTTGGAGTCTTTTAGATAGACCCACTGAAGGGGTACTCCAGTTGCCTCACCCCATGTCCTTGTTCAGCATGGATGAAGCCAGAGCAGTCTGTGTCCCTATTCCCTATTGGTAATTTGGGTAATCTCTTCACTTGGGTAACCTCTTCAGAGGATGGTGTGATAAGAATAAGAGGTAGGAATTGGCTAGGCAGTTAGGGTAGAAAGACCCCAAAGAAAAATAGCCAGTTTCTTGACTAAAATTCACAATGTCATTAGGCCTCTTAGCAACATACTCTGTTCCAAAGACCAAAAATGTCCAAAGTATTTGGGAGCTTGTATCTAATCCTTAAAAGATTTTAGGGTTACCTCTTCAGAGGGGGGATGGTAGAGTACCCAAAAGCCCCATAAAAATAAAGAAATGAAAGAAAAAAAAAAACAAAATGAAAAAAGTGATGGGGAGATATGGGAGGTGTTGGAGGGGAGGGAGTGGGCACGGATTTGATCAAAACACCTTATATGCATGTATGAAATTTTCAGTTAAGTTTTTGTAAAAGTTAAATAAAAAAAGAATATATTTGTCCTGGGTTTGGTTTCCATTAGCTGTGATAAAACACTGGCCAAAATCAAGTTGAGGAAGAAAAGATTTCTTTCATCTTATAGCTTATATTTCATCATGGAGGGAAGCTAGGACAGGGACTCAGGTCCTGGAGGCAGGACCTGGAGAACACACTGCAGAAGAACGCTACTTCCTGGCCTGTTTCTCCAGCCTGTGCTCAGCCTGCTTTCTTATACAACTAGGGACCACCTACCCAGGGGTGGCAACACCCACTAAGGCCTGGGTTCTCCCACATCAACCAGCAATTAAGAAAATGCCCCACAGATATGCACATGGCCAGTCCAATGGAGTCAATGCCACAAATGATGTTGGTGGTCTTTGTTCGCAGGTGTGTCAAACTGGCAACTGAAGCTACCCAGAACAATGTTCTTTGCAGTAACAAATATATGATAGTTAGAAAGCAAAGCAAGAAATGCAGAAAAGTTGTGTTATGTTATATCAAAATAAAGTCAGTAGGATCCTACAGAATATCTGAGACTTATAAGAGGGTCTAATGTGTCCCTAACAGTAACTGCCAGATTGAATGCATACTAACCTATTAGCAGCTGGGAAATTCTATTTTTAGGTCTGAATTACCATTACAAATAAAATAGTGGAACAAGGGGTAGAGTGAATATTAATGCATCTGTCAACTCTCATCAATGAGCTTCCTCATGCAACAGAGGGCAATGAACACAAAAGGCCACAAATGGCCAAGGCATAGAGAATTAGAGTCTGCAGAGTGTGAGTGCCTGGACAGGACTCCTATATTAAACTCCACACACCCAGAACTCAGTGACCATTTCATAAGAGGGGGAGGAAAGATTGTAAGAGCCAGGGAAGGAGGTCATGACCATATACAAACAGAGTTTACACAGTCCTGGGACCATACTCATATGAACTTACAGCAATAGGGTCAGCATGCACAAGACTCATGGAAAACCAAGCAGGCAAAAACCCAGCACAGACCTGGGGAAATGGGCAGCAGGCCTCAACTTTAGCAGAGGAACTACTGGCAACTGATTACTACTGGGTGAGGAGAATCTGATCTAGTTTAAGGGAGTGTCTCTAGATAGGATGTCTAGACGCCAGTGGATGAGCTTGCACTGAGGGATGTCTGGGTACACTAAATTCACTCCACAGGCCTCAACATAAATGACAAAGTTCATAAAATCTGGTGGGGGGAGCTGGACTACGGGAGGGTGCAGATGAGGGAAGAGGTATAAGATGATTAACATGTTTTACATGAAATACTCAAAATTTAGTAAAATATACAAACAAAATAAAAAAAAATAAAATATCAAATTTCAAAATACAATAGCCAGAAATGAACTTATGCACTAAAAGTGACTCTAGTGGATGGGGATGATGTCCTGAGGGAATTTTCATATGGAACAGGAGAGCTTTCAATAGGGTTAATGAAGCCAACACTGACCATTATCTCCTGCAATCCCTGTCATGTGGTTTCCCCAGAGGACTAAAAGGACTGCGAGAATGTAGCGACTCCCAGGAGCACTGTGGTCCTGCTACTAACCTGTAACAGTGGTGAGGGACATGGATCTTTTCATAGATCTGAGATATGCTATGAGAAAATCAAATGAAGTTGGGAATATTGAGTTTAGAAAGACTGATTATTTTATATATATATATTAATTTTTACAAAAACTTTATTGAGAATTTCATACATGCATATAAGGTGTTGTGATCAAATCCATGCTCACTCCCTCCCCTCCAACTCCTCCCATATCTCCCCATCACTTTTTTCTTTTCTTTTTGTTTTCTTTCTTCTTTCATTTATTTATTTTTATGGCGCTTTTGGCTACTCTAACATTCCACCCCCGAAGAGGTAACCCTAAAAGGCACTGTCCCATAGCCTCCCCAAATCCCTGTTACTGTCCACTGTGTTGTCGCCACCCCCAGCCCTTCAGTGCTTGTTCATATGCTAAGTCTAGTCAGCCTATCTAGTTCCTTGTTTTAGGAAGATTAGCTCTTCCTCAGTCCACTGAATCTAGTCAGCCTATCTAGAGTTGCTTGTTTTAGGAAGATCAGCTGTTCCTCATCTAGCAGCAAGGTGTTGCCAAAATTCCTTTAGATAGGATTGGGGTCTGCTGTGCATTTTCCCAGTTCTATGCTGGGTTACTGTTTGGGAGTCTCTTGGGCCACCCCAGCCAACAACTCAAAGGAAAGTATCTCCTGTCTGGCATTGTTTCTTCTTATGTAGCCTTTCCTCCTTGTCTTATAAACTGCCTGACCTCCACACACAGGTCTCACTATAATTGGGAGAGGTTTAAAATATTATTTTCATGTTCAATTTTTTTTTCATGTTGTCAGTCTAATCATGTGCTTTGGGTTCTTGTAGTGAACTTAGTTTCTGCCACCTTAAAACATTTAACATTGATGTTAACATGATTGCTTAAAAAGAAGTGGCATGTGTTGCTCTGTGTAGCATCATGTGTTTTCATGTTCTTTCTGCTGTCTCCCTTTGGACACGTGTATTTGCTGCCTTCTGTGTCCTCAGGATTTTCTCCTTTGCTGTCATTTTGGTTAATCCACCTGTGCCTCCACCCTCCTCCTGGGGATGCTACTTACCTTCCTATGTGAGATCATCCGCATGGGTTCACAGAACAGCCCCTCCACTTTCCCTGTTGGAGTTTTCTCACTATTGTCCACTTTACATTTTGTGTTGCTACTACATTTTATGGACATAACTTTGCTCTTTTCTGAGTCACTCTGGTTTGTGTTTGTCTCTTCTACCAACCATTGGCCCCACAAGGGAAGTGAAGAGTCCACCTTTCGTTCACTGAACAGAAAGCCTGTCACACTGTGAGTCATGAAAATACATTTACCAAGGAAAGTGAGAAGAGTTATGATTTCTGTAATGAGATCATGAGTGTGGTATGAAAACATTACAACAATTTCTGTCATGTGTTAAGTGGAGAGAATCAGTGAAACATGATGGAATAAAAGTGAACAAAATGGAACAGATGAAATGAATTCCAAATTCATTACATTTTATTTTCTACAACAAAAGGAGCTCAACTTATCATTGAGAAATGAGTAATAAATAATTTTATATTAGATAAATTCTTTGTATTTTAAAATGAATACTTTAAATTCTTCTCTCTTAACTTTTCTTAGTATAATTTGACCTTTTCCATTTGCCATTCTGGTTATCGGTTGAATCCCAGCCTGTCACATGCTGCATTATTCTTTGAGTTCATATAAGCTCTGTCCTGTCTGAGTTTCTTCTATACAGTTTCTTTTCTATCTCTCCCTATATATTACAGTTTCTATAAGAGAACCAGTACATCCATTCTACTATAACACCCGGTTCAGATTACATAGCATAGAGCTTGGCACAGAGTAAACTTACTTAGTGAATAAACACAAGGGGCTCAAATGCAGACAGTCACTCCATCTTTTATAAAATTACAAAACTTAAGCATTCTGCACATAGATGGCAATGTGTGTATGTATTTTAGTCTTTACAATTTCATACATAGATATAATATATATTTATCATATTTACCACCTATTATATTCTCGTTTGTCTCTTTCCCAATGAGTCTTTTTTTCTTTGCAACATTTTTCCCTTCTATTTTCATGTCATGTGTCTGTAGTGCGTGTGTGTGTGTGTGACTAAATTAAATGAAAGTTACCTTTCTGAGGATGTGTAAGGAGTTATTTGCTAGAGCATGGGTAACTAACCAGTGGCTATCCTGAGAAGAACTTTCTCTCTCTTCCAGCAAGTCATCAGCTGCCAACAGCTTTTCAGTGAGAGGCAGGGTCTCATGAGGACATCTGTTGTCCATGATGGAATGTTGAAGGGCTCAATCTGGTGCAGTTTTTAAGCAGAGACCACAGCTGCTGTGACTTCATGAGTGCAGTCTGTCATGTTATATCCAGGAGACAAAATTTCACAGCAGTCCTTCCCATCCTCCAGCTCTTAAATTTTTTATGCCCTTTTGCAAGATGCTCAGTGAAATATTATCAATATATTTTAAAGTTATAACTTCACAATAGGTTTCTAAAGATAACAAAAACATGAATGTGTAAGTAGTACAGAAATAATTTGAATACATGTGATTAAGAATTATACCAGAGCAATGAGTATATATGACAGTGTAAGAGACTAGGAAAAATTGAGTTATTTAGAGCTTTTCATTAAATATATTATTAACTATGTTTGCTCTTTATTTAATGTTAAAAAGTAAGGCAAAACTGAGAAATGATACAGTTATCTTGGAAATTTGTCCTTTAAAGAAAAATTTTGTTGTAGTACATGATACCAAAACGTTTCTTAGTTCAATGAAGACATCATCCCAAAATGATGTAAACTGATTTGGGTTTGGGTTCCAAAAACAAGCATTTTGTTCAGTAGCTCCTCCTTGAAGGATCATGTGGTCACCCTGAAAATATGACATGAGCTATGTACTCTTTCAATATTTACCTGTGTAGCAGCAGGACATAGTGAAGATCTGGGTAGCTCATAGATAATAGGCAGGACCAGAGATATGGTTTATAGATTATAATATATATACATTTCCATATCTGTGAGCAAATATAGATCCTCCTAATACATTCATATACATACAAAAGCAAGCAAAAGTATTTAATATACATTGATACATATATAGACATTAAACTAACATTACAAACAAAATATATGTATGTATCTTCCTTAAAAACAATTAAAATATGTTGGACTGGGTATATGTGTTTATTTGAAAGAAATTAATGTCCAATAGCAATAGTACTGAGCATAAAGAGAATGTACTACTAGGAAAAATGTTATGCAGAGTATGTGTCACAAAAGAAGTGCTGAATGATCATTGAGCTTCTGCTCTCTTCCATCTCGTGTGAAGAGAGCTGTGTAGCCACAATGCCATGCTGGACATCCAGTCAGAGCAGAGTCCTAGGTGACTGGCTAATATCGAAGACATGTGAAGAGCCCACACTTGAAAGAAATGTAGTCTCCAATGATGGGCTCCCTCAAGCAGAAAAGTGCCTTGCAAAACAAGACCTGCTACATTTTGGCAAAGTAAAATCATGAAACAATAGCAAAGTACTTAAAAGTATACACAAATCAGAATGGAAGATAAATGCCACATGAAGATTCAGGCAGCTAGTGGGTTCATGAACATGAAATAGAAAAGGTTCATGCCGCAGGGAAATTCAAATGACAATTATGATCACCGGGGGAGCCATGGGACCTGGATGGCTTAACTGGAACTGAAATATACCAGGGGACCAAGGCTTCCTTGCATCTGAATGCTGATTGTATCAGCAGCTCTGTTTTTTATTCTCATTCTCAGAGCTACAGCTGAATGTTTACAGAAGAGTGAACAATAATAAAGTGGCCAGAATATAGCAGCTCAGCAAAATATATTGAGCAAGATAACATTATCACCATAGTGTGCCTTCTTGGGAGATCAGTCTCCTGAAAAAGTAGGGAAGCACTGGCGTTCTGGAGATAACTCCCCAGCAAGCATATATATATATTTTTTTATGAGGAGGAAGCATGGAAATTTACATCATGCTAATTAGTAGAGATGATAAATATTACCACTGAAATCTCCCTGATGTCTTTATAGACATACACAGGCACCAAGGATCCAAGTGCAACCGATTATGACTAGTAATAGATATATACAGATCAGATACGCATGTGCCAACATCTCAGTGTTAGTTGCAAAAACAATGACTCTTTCTGCAAGGAACAATATATTCTAAAATGAAATGGACTTTTTTTTTAAAGGTTAAAAACATTCACTTTTATGTGTTACAAGGCTTATACTGAGTTCAATATTGTCTAACTGTATTAATCCAACTGTGAACCTAGAAACTTACAGCCACTTGTGAAAGAGATGCGCTCTTGCTCTGGAGTGTGCTACTGATATGAT
>NW_008354693.1:157888-175912 GCF_000622305.1 Nannospalax galili | reverse complement strand
GTTTAGTAATGAATTTTGATAGCTTTATGGAATAAACATAGTAATATTTTTTAAAAATGGGCTGTGGATATGAACAGAGAGGTCTCAAAGAAAAAATAAGAATGGTTAAGAAACAGTATAACAAGAATTCAACTTAGTAATTAGGGACACGCAATTCAAAGCTAATTTAGGATTTCATCTAAACCAAGCCTGCATGGTTAAGATCAAGAGAACAAATGACACTAAATACTAGTGAGGGTGCTGGGAAAGGGGAATCCTCATTCAGTGCTGCTGGGATTGCAAACTGATGAAAGCACTATGAAAAGCAGTGTACAACTCCCTTACAAACTAAAAATACATTTACATTATCTGGTTATACCACTCCTTGGCGTAGACCCAAAGTTCTCATCCTTCTTCATAGATACTTGTGCAGCCAAGGTAACTAACTACTTCTCTTTTCACAATACCTAAGAAATGGAAACAACCCAAATATCCCTCAACTGATGAATGAATAATGACACGTGGTACACTTACACAATGGAGTTCTACTTATTGGTAAATATGAAACAAAATATGAAACTTACAGGTAAACGCATGGAACTAGAAACCATACACTAAATGAAATAACAGACTCAGAAGAACAAGTGATGTGTGTTCACTTCCATCTATGGATCTTAGCTCCAAATCCTTTCATGTGAGTCTATATCCAGATGTAACTGTGGGAGACAGGAAAATGGAAAGGAGCCATGGGGGTAAAGGGAAAGATGGTGTCCAAGAGAGGGAAACTGTAGGAGACAGGTGATATCAAGGGGGAATTGAGATGATAAATGGATGATGAAAATGTGATACATTTCCACAAGGGAATTCTTTTCAATCGTAAAGAAAAATGAAATCAGAAAATTTGCAGGTAAATGAATAGAAGTCTTATACTAAGTGAAGTAACACAGACTCATAAAAGCATTCTTTCTCATGTGTGGATCTTAGCTCTAAATATCTCAATGTAAGTTCATGTCCTGATGCACCCAAAGGAACCAAGAAAATGGAAAGGAACCATGGGGATAAAGGGAAAGAAGGAACTTGAGAGAAGGGAATAAATAGTAAAAGATAGGTGTTATTAAGGTGGAAATAGTGAAAAGGGGGGGCACTTTAACTGGGGAGGGAGTAGGGAGAGCTATACAGAGGGAGAGGAGAGATAGATGTTAGATATTGTGAAAAAAGAGGGAAATGTATCAGTTCAAAGTCCTGTTGAAAAATATGCATAGTATTTTGAAATAAATTCTAAGACAAAAAAAAAAAAAAAAAAAAAAAAAAAAAAAAAAAAAAAAAACAAAAAAAAACTAAGTACCAGGCAGGAGAAAGCTCCCTTCAAGTTGTTTGTCAAGGTAGTCCAAGAGACACAAAAATAACACAGGCTATTGTCACAGCCCTTGACTGTCTCCCAGAACTTGAGGGGAAAGACCTTATTGCTGAAGACAGGCCATACTTCGGACACAAGACTTAGAGCAATCGAGCTGGAACTGACCTGTAAAGTAAGCCTCCTCTCTGAAGACTAGCTTTCATGGCTCTCATGGCACCAGAGGATACTATGCCAGCTGCTATGCTATGCCAATCAATGCTCCAACCCAGCTATAAAGCCTAACCTCAACAATGACCTATGAAGCAGACTATCTCTATTCCTACAGTAGTGTAACTTTTATCTTGGGAGTAATCAACAGCTATCTAATTGGAATTAAGACACACTCAGTGAGAGGGAACACATGTGTAGCACTATGCACATAGCCAAATACACATGACTGGAGAGGTCATAGATCCTAGAGAAAAATCTACATCTGTAACATCCCTTGACAAGTGTAATTTCTTTACTGTATGCTAAATATGGATCCTTCTATTTACAGACATGTATGCCTCTCACCACTCACCAAAAAAGCTTCTTTTTTGCAACATATGGAGACTATTAAAGAATTCTACTCATGTTCAATTGCAGAGTGTTTGTGAGATTCCCAGTCCTGGGTAACACATCTACAATGCAAACTCTACACCTAAGTCTTAGGGAACACAGTGGGACAGGGGACAGATACAATGTTAATGCGTCTCTCAGCTTTCACTGGTGAAGCTTCCTAAAGCAACAGATGGTGATTAACACACAAAGACACAACTGGCTAAAATGTAGAAAATAAGATACTGCAGAGTGCATGCCCATGGATAGGACTCCTATATTAAACCTCTGCCACGCAGGACTCAGGGACCGTTGAGGAAGAGGGGGTGGGAAGACTGTAAGGGGCAGGTTTTGTGGATGACCATAAGGAAACAGAATTTTCCAGGCCACTGGGAACTTGTTCATATGCAATTATAACAATGGGGACATCATACACAAGACTCATGCAAACTCAAACAGACACAAACCCAGCCTAGAAGACAGGAAATGCGCATTAGGCTCAACCTTAGTTAAGGAAGTATTAAGATGATCATTGCTGGGTGAGGAACATTTGATCTTCTTTAAGGGAGTGAGGTTGGATAGGACATTAGATAGGTTTACCAGGCTTCTGGGGATAGATTCACACCTAGGGACATCTGGGAACACAAACTTGACTTGATTGGATTTGGCATGTATGACACAATGCATGAAATCTGGTGGGAAAAGGCTATGGGGATTGCAGATAGTATAGGGGGTCTAAATATTATAGAGATGTATAAAATGCAGAAAAATTCATTAAGAATTTTTAAAGACTTTCAAAATAATCCATGGTAAAGATTATATCAGTAAGCAAATGAAATTATTTTATTATTAGTTAAAAGTAAATAGAATGGAAAGCCTATAACTATATTCTAATGTTTACTGTTATTTAATTAGTTTCCAGTTCTAATTTTATGTTCAAGTTCTTATACACATAATTCTATTAATTATTTAGCATAGCTCTGCTAGTTATAATTTTCTGACAAGAGACCAAACACTGATCTTGTCTTTTCAGTGTGCCCTTTAAAATAGGAAGTGAACGCAGATAGATGTGTGGCTGAGGCCTCCCATTCTTATGCCTTGTAATTCTTACTACTAAATTACATCAGGTTAGAGCAAATTCATTGGACAGAGACAACTGTGGATAGGGAGTCATTGGCGAAATCACATGATAAAGAATTTGATGGACAATTAATAAATGCATCTTTAAAATTCTAATTAAATTATTTGACTTCATAAAAAAAGAGTACATGAAGTTGTTCAGGAAAAAGTGGTGGGGAGATATGGGAGGAGCTGGAAGGGAGGGAGTGGGCATGGATTTGATCAAAACACTTTATATGCATGCATGAAATTCTCAATAATTTTTGTTAAAGTTAAAAAAATTATTTGCCCTCTTTTGAGGTATGTGTGTGGCAATTTGGGTGCCACTATTCCTAACCAGATGCCAGGAGAACTATAGCTCGATTTGTGATGTCACTCATCTTGGTGACCCAGACATTCAGCAGATGGCAATTTTAGCCCGGGTTCCTTCCCAAGGCTGAGTTCCAGTTCTTTTTATCTGGTATGATATTGGGTACATATCCCAACATCTATTTCCTCCTTTAGCATGGAAATAAATTGCATATTTAAAAGCCTAACTCAGCTAAAGTCCCAAAGAATAGGCTTTGGTAAAGATGAAGAAAGCTCACATATCTTAATTTTGTTTTCAAATGGCCTTTCTTGGTGAATGATATTCACCAACGCACCTGAAGTGTCTGCAAACAATGTTTTAAAGCAGGAATCCGGTTATGCGGAAAATGACTGAAGCTCTAATGTGTTCTTTTACTGGTTTCTTTTTTGAAGTATATTGTAATTAATTGACATAGTGATATATCAGCATTCAATAATGATCTAATAACCTGTTTCATCTTTGACTTAATGGTTAGTTCACTAATATAAGGTAATCATTTCTATGTCTGGAGAAATTAATGTACTGTTCTGTATTTCTGAAGCAATATTTAGCTATGAACAGTCTGTCAAAGCATGCTCTCTGCCTCAAATGAATAAAAATATTGGCCAATGTTCATCATACAATGTCTGTTGAGCCACAGCTATATATTATGGCTTCCTTGTATATAGAGTATGGTCTCATTCAAAGCATATAACACACAGAAGTCCTTCATAGGTAAGAAGGATCAAATTGCCTTTTCACTTTACAACCCATCCCTCAATCAAACTGCATTATAATTGCCTATGGACATTTCTGCTTTTGAATTGTCACTTACAGTAAGAATCTGACAAAAATCAACAGAATTCCAAGAAATGCACCCTGCACCCTTCAGAAGCAGCTTCTCAGATCCCCTTCAGGTGACCAGTGCCTTCAGACATTTCAGAGTTTAGACAAGCAGTGCAGCAGAGTTGATCTCTAGCATTTACTTTCAGGAACCTCAATGTTACATGCTTTACCACCAAGTTGCATGTCTTTAAATTCAATAGATAGAAAGCTCATAGAGGATAGTGACTTTGATTATCGTTCGTCTATTTCTGACACAATAAATGTTTGTGAAATGAATAGGTGAATACATGTACTTAGTGTTAAAGGGAACTCAACTATAGAGGGGAGAATTTTCCCTTCTTTTCTGCTGCTGTTGGGAAAAAGGCAGTAAGGACTGGTGGTGAGCAGCAGGGGAAGGCTGCATGAATGATGGAGAGGCGTTGTTTCCTGTGCCATGTGTCCTTTTAGGCTGAATGAGGGCGATACTTTCTGAGGCTGCTGCACACACATCTTTTTTGGACATGATGCAATTCTTCATTTATTGCAATGCCCTTTTGTTCTGAAGACAGATTCTTTCTGCTCAGAGTATGTGAAAAATTTTCAAAGTAGTTCATGTGCCAGATATGGTGGCACCAACCCGCAATTCCAGCATCAGAGGCTGAGGCAAGAGAATCTCAATTCCATGCCAGCCTGGACAGTAAAGGAGACCCTGTCTTCAAAACCACGCAACTCAGTGACAGAGCTCATGTCTAGCATGTATAAGACCTAGGGTTGGGGATTGGAGAGATGGCTCAGTGGTTAAGAGCACTGGCTACTCTTGCAGAAGACCCTGGTTCAAATCCTAGCACTTACATGGAGGCTAACAGTCATCCTTAACTTGAGTTCCAGGAGATCCAAGACCTTCTTTTATCCTCCCTGGGCATTGAGTGACATGGATGCCCTTTCATACATGCAGGAATACCCCTCATGCATCTAAAATAAAAAATAAAGAATTAAAGACCTGGGGTTTGATCCTCAGCAACACAAAAATTAGAGTACCCAAGAAACTTAAGAAAAGTTCCTTTTTTGACCCTTTCGAATGGAAATCAAGTTGAGCATAATTTTTGTTGTTGTTGTTGTTTTGTTTTTAGACAGAGACTTGCTGTAGCCCCAGCTTACCTGAAACTCACTGTTGAGAGGAGGCTGGCCTTGATGTCACACAGATTCACTTGCCTCTGCCTCCCGGAGTGCTGGAATTAAAGGCCTGAGGCACCGAGCCAGGCTAAGTTGGGCCTATTTTTATTTACAGAGGAGGTAAAGTCATACTGTGAGTTCTTTGGACCTGCACGTGAGAAAACTTAGGACACTTGCAGACCCTGAGACTCTCTACAGATTCCCACGAGAAAAATATGACTGCACTGCCGTGAAAGGATCCCTAGGACAGCAGCCAAGGGTGGGAAGGGGAGAAGCACCATTTCCTGTCCACTTGTCTCCTTGTGTCTCTTCCTTCTTCATTTATTTTCCTTCACTCGTCACTCTGCTTATCTTTTGTACACGGTGTGCCTTTATTTCGGCCTATGAGTCATTCCACCGGGCAGTAAGTGTATCCTCTCTTGTGTTCTCTCCAGGTCTCATTTCTTATGATGTGAAAGGCATTTCACCAAGGCTTCCATCCATTTGGTGTGACTCATGCCACAACAGTTTAAAGACACTAGGAGTAAGTGCTGCTTAATAGCTCAGGTAGATTTGAGTCTGAATTTCTAAATCTACACACACTACCCATGCCAGCTTAGGCTAACCTGTATAATAACCACTTAAAATCAATGGCTTAATGCAACATTCAATTCTATTCTAATTTCGTGTGTGAGAAATTTAGGTCTTAAGCATGAAGGTCTTGTGGAGATAAGTTACCAGGTGGGGCCGTAATTAAGTGTTGATGGTACCAGCCTAGGAAGGTACCTCATGGATCTTCTGCAAGCTCCCTTTCATCTTTCTTTCTCCACGTGGCGTCTCACCATTCAGTCCTCTGACTTTAGCTTGAGTGAAGCAAGATGAAGTGAGAAGAAAGCAAGGGATCGCACTCTTACGCCCACCACTGACCTGGTACAGCATCCGTCCTGACACAGGCAGGCACGGATCTAGGCCAACCCATCATCAAAGAGCAATTGGACACACCATTCATTACACCTGAATGCAAGATAGGGGCAAAACTGGCGGTGCTTGTTTGCACACACTCTGGCGCAGTTATACTGAGCATCTCTAGCTATAACATGAAGTAGTAGCAGCTCCCCGAAGAAAGCAAGGGATCGCACTCTTACGCCCACCACTGACCTGGTACAGCATCTGTCCTGACACAGGCAGGCTCGGATCTAGGCCAACCCATCATCAAAGAGCAATTGGACACACCGTTCACTACACCTGAATGCAAGATGGGGGCAGAACTGACAGTGCTTGTTTGCACACACTCTGGCACAGTTATAGTGAGCATCTCTAACTATAACATGAAGTAGTAGCAGCTCCCCAGGGTGGATATGGAGACTGAAGCAAATGGATCTTTTAAATTAGAAGGCCGAAGGGCTATCCAAGCCTTTGGTAGAATGAAATGCATCTTATTTCATGCTTACTGTGAACATTAATTTTACAATATTATTATTAATCTCATTATTTTTCTTTAATCCAGACAAATGACCAGGTGGGAAGTACCAAAACCTCTTTTCAAAATTATAAAGAAATAAGAAAATTAAAATTCTATATCACAGAATGAACTGAAAAATTAAAACAAAATCAGAAAAAAATGTTTGAAACATGGAAATCTAAGCCTAACCCAGGCATTGCTACTCAGCAGGAAGAAAGGATCCCTGGGTAGGCGACAAGGCCAGAACGATGGGGTGACAGGACAGATGGAATCCACAGCTCTGACAAAGGGCAGGGACAAGAAACAGTGCAAAACAGAGATCGGGAAAAAACTGTTCTCAGAATATCTATTTATCTGAGACAATTTACACATGCTCAAATGTGCAACAGCTAGGGAGGGTGATGTCATCAAGATTAAAAACAATCAAACATGCTGCTAAAACCAACTGAATTGTCTGGAGGAATCAAGCACCCAATCTAGGGAGTCATCTGATTGTAGAAGGGAGAACCTGTAAAGTCTTCCGTGCAGGGCCACAGCTCCCTGCTTGTCTTCCATGGGAATCTTCTTCAGGAACTTTGCCCACACTGAGTGTTTCTATCATGTCATGGTCTGTGTGGCTGGGAATCAATGATGACTGGGAGCATGAAGACATTTGGTAACTGGAAGGAGCAGAACTCAGACAAGACAAGCTGTTGAGCACAACAAAGACAAAACACGATTGTGTCTTCAAAGCGCAATTTTAATACTATTTTGAAATCTATAAGCATAAGTGCATGAAAAGCAAAATTATAAAAAGTAAAATCATAAGTTAGCAGACACTCCAAAATTAAAGACAAGGCCAGTAAATATTTATAAGCATAATTATATATAAGCATAATCACATATAATCATAATTATTATATATATAATTTCAAGGTAACACTTAAGTTGATAATTATTGAAAGAAAACAAAAAGGTGAGCTGGATTATAGCAAAATCAGAATATGAAAAGGATATTCACTTTGTACTTAAAAGCTTCATTAAAAGGAGAAAGCCTGGGGAAAAATGGTATCTATTGGGATGGGGTTATAAGGGTTAGGGGTCCGTTTGATCCATATGCTGTCATTTGGCCCAATCAAAAAACTGTGCATATAAAGAATCCATTTATGAAAGAGAATGAGGAGGAACTCTAAAATATATGTTGGGTACCTCTATTTTTTATACACCTTATCAAGTAAAGTTGCTAGGAAGTTGTGTCTCAAAAAATGGTATCTATTGGGATGGGGTTATAAGGGTTAGGGGTCCGTTTGATCCATATGCTGTCATTTGGCCCAATCAAAAAACTGTGCATATAAAGAATCCATTTATGAAAGAGAATGAGGAGGAACTCTAAAATATATGTTGGGTATATCTATTTTTTATACACCTTTTCAAGTAAAGTTGCTAGGAAGTTGTGTCTCGTACAAGGAAACCACTATCCAAACTGCAAATTAATCACTCATTTTAGACGTCCAGGGAAGTGAGGTCACCAGGCAAGCTACTAACTCCAGAGTGGGCATCACAAGCATGTTAAAACAGAGAATCCCAACCCGCCTGAACAGAAACCTTCTTCAGCCAAGCCTGCCTCTAAGTAAGGATGGCTGGAGGCTCAGGTCCTATACATTCAAATGTGAAAACTCTAAGAGGCCAGGCTGAGGAAGGTGTGGTTTATTCAGAACATCTCCAGATTCTCTGAGATCTCCCAATCCTCATATAGGATTGGGAGTAAATCCCTCTTGGTTACTGAAATGAAAGGAGGAAAAGAATAATTTAGAACAACTCTGGAAATTCTGTTTTTAGCAAGGTTTGCCCACAGGGGAAACTGCAGGGGCTGAATGAATGGGGAGGGATGTTCCCAAGGGCCAGCCTTCAGTCTTTCCAGAGTGAGAAAGCCAGGGGTCCAGCTCTATCTACAGCATTTGCTAGAGAGGAGGGTAGCTCAAGGACAGCTTAACCACATCTGGCTGAGACTGTCTCATGGTCTCCAGCTCCATCTACATCAGCCTCCCAGTAGATGTGCTCTAAATGTAGCCTTCAATTGGTATAATGAGTTTTAATGTCTGCTTCATTACAGGTAGGGTCTATTTGGCTTCTAAAGAAAACTCAGGAGAGTGGTTTTTTTGTTTTGTTTTGTTTTGTTTTTCTTTTTGTTTTAAATGAACAGTTTGAGATTACTTAAAACTCAGAAGAATTTCAAAGTACTCTTTCTAACAGTTACAGTGGATTACTTTGGTTCTTCAAATATTTCTCTGTAGGGCTAAGCATGTACATACAAATAGATGTTGACATAAGTTCTAAAGTCATTTAAAATGGATAAACATATTTGGTCAACTCTTCTTTTAAAATTAACAAAAGGCGTCCAGTTATTAAAACTTGTTGACATTCACATGTTCCTTATTTAACTTGTGTGAAGCTTAGTTTGGAAACCCCATCAGTAACCCAATGTTTATTTTTGATCACAGGTTTTTCTTACAGACATGAGTCAAGCAGTACATGGCACAACAAATAAATAAAAGAAGAAGAAAAAATAAAGTGTATTATAAAACATATAAGCCAGCACAGACACCACATAGATTCAAAAGCTGCACATTAAATGGCTTCCTCATTATGGCGTTAAGGAAACTATTACCTGAAGCAAATAGATACTACACTTAATTAACTAAGTCATGTAAATACACAAACATTTTCTGTAACTGTGTTCTTATTTATAAACCATCCCTTACATATCATTGTAGTTTTGTAAAAAAGTCTCTTCCACCCTAAAATACCCAAAGCGATTGTCAGATAGGACAGAAATGGAAGGGTGACAGGACTTATGCCGATTTTGGGTCGTCTTGGTGTGTTTTCTCTGGTCTTCCTTTTCCTGTGTGTGAGCAGGAGTTCTCTGTTACATCACCTATAAAGGCAGAATATTTATCAATTTTAAAATTACTTTCTAGTTCACATATCTTTTGAAATTGTAAAGTAACTTTCCCCCAAACCATTTTTGTTGATTATTTATTAATTGTTTTGAACAACGTATGTTCTCCCTCATATGTGGCTGCTAGCAACAAATCCTTTTTAATTCCAGGTCTTTTTAATAAGATGATGCTGTACAGCAGTCCCTTCTGCATGAAATAACTACCATCATCACGACTTCCACTGAGCCTGATTGCTAAACATAGTCACTATTGGGCTTGTTGAAGGTTGTGCTCATTCATTAAAGGAGTGCCAAGCAGGGTCCCTGAACCCTCACCTGAGAATCCAGCCACTCTTCCCAGCCAACTAGTCCAGCCTTGGAAAAGAAAAGAAAAATGAGGAAGAACCCAATAGAGGGACGCTTTTGGAAGCCCTTATCAAGAAACTCCAATGGACTCTCATATGAACATTTGAAAATTGTCCTGTTCTGACTTTTTTCTAGTTCCCTGTCTAGATCTTATAATACTAATTACTCTTGCCTTTACTTTCTTTTCTCCCTAGAGATAAGAGTTATGCAATCTGGGAGTCTTTTAAATAGACCCACTTAAGTGGTACCCCAATTGCCTTACCCTGCACTCCTGTTTAGCATGGAAGAAGTCAGAGTAGTCTTCATCCCAATTCCCTATCAGCAATTTGGGTAACCTCTTCAGAGAATGGTGATAAGAATAGGTGGTAGGAAGTTAGGGTAACAAAAAAACAACCCAAAGAAAAGTAGCCAGTTTCTTGGCTAAAAGTCAAAATGTCCTTGGGCCTGTTAGCAACATACTCTTTTCCAAAGGCCAAAAATGTCAATGTCAAAAGTATTTGGGAGCTTGTATCTAACCCTTAAAAGATTTTAGGGTTACCTCTTCAGATGGGGCAATGTTGGAGGGGATGGAGTGGGCATGGATTTGATCAAAACACCTTATATGTATGTATGAAATTCTTAATAAAGTTTTTGTAAAAAAATAGTTTCGATAGGCTTCTATGCATGAATATCAAATATTAAAACCTGTTTTTTCATGGCCCTAAATAAGCTCAATGTATGCACACTGCTGTCCCATAGGGAGTACAGGAGCTAATACTTAAGGGTACATTTAATATTAATTATTGAAAACAATAATTTTGCTCACCACAATGAGTAAAACTCATGAGTATTTTAATATAAAAATGAAGTATTAAATTACCAAAAAGAACCCCAAAATGCTATTATACCATTATGGATTTTTAAAATATTTTATTATTTTTTTAATGTGTATGAGGATATTGCCTACATGTAGGTAGGTACACCCATGTTGTGCACTGCCCATGGAGCTCTGAAGAGGAGCCCCCGGATTTGGAGTTAGGGATGGTTGTTGTTAGCCACCCTGTGGGTGCTCAGATTTGTATCTGCAACTTTTGAAAGAGCAACCAAAGCTCTTAACTGCTGAGCCATCTCCTCAGCCCTAATTATGGAATATTTTTAACTGTGATTTGAAGCTTACTTCTTTCATTTTTATACACCAGGTTAGAGATAAACTTCAACATTTTAAAATTTGGATAAAGAGATTTATAAATCAAGACACTGAGTGCCATGGAGATTGTGGTAGACAGACATAGTAATTTACACAACAAATGTTTTATTGACATGAAGACAACAGATTCTGGTGCATAAACTATTACTGAACATGGTTACAGGTGTGGTGCTGATATTAAAATTAATTGTCTTATAAAATAACTTTTTGATTGATTTTATTCATAGAAAAAAATAAAGCCTTACCTCCTAGAAATGCATTAAAACAAGATTTGGTCCATGTCTTGATTTTGTAAACGAGAAAATTAAACTACTAAGGTAAATGTGTGGGAAATGAGCCATTCCATGGATATTTATTGTCTTTATATTTTAACATCGCAAATCTCTCAACATATTTGTACAGATCCTCATGCAGGTATTCTTAATCCAGTTCCAAATACACAATTGGTTGATGAGTTTCTGCTCATCCAAGATCAGTGGCTTGTAGATGTAGGAATGAACCCTTTAAGCTGGACTATGTGGTTGTTTTCAGGTTGACGTTCACCTGCTTTATTCCAAGTGTCCCTGCTATGGCACTTGACTTCTAGAAATTGATTTAATGCCCAGTTATTAAAGGAACTGAAAAGGGATATAGTCATTATAAGCTAAATTCTTCATGCCTTAGACTCTAAGGTATATCACATGGCCTCCCTACATGTAGCACTGAAGGCTAATGTTGTTATTCCCTTTCATGTCACAGAATGTGTAACATACTTGCTGACTTCAGGGCTGTCTAGAAATGTGGTGCGACAGAATCATTATTTTGTATTTTCTTAAGGTGTAATGGTTTTGCACTTTTATTTAATGCAAATGATTCATTATTAATCAATTCACATGAAAGCTATGAGGTCTATTCCTAATGCATTCACATGCATATACTCAGGGTTACAGCAGAATTTATTAAAAAGCTTATTCCTGCTCCATCATCACCTCTGCCACTTTGCTAATGATCAGCTCACTGATCGCACAAGTCTCTTCAGAGTCTCCATTCCGATCTATTGATTGATCTCATAGTCTACATTTCACCGTTGCCAGGTTCATTATCACCAAGGCTTTAAGACTTAGAGATAGATGTCCACCTTTCAACTAAAGGTAAATAATAATGGACAATCTTGTTACCACATTTTCTATTCTCAGTCTTTGATTCTCTGTATGAACAATGAATTAATTGAATTTCAAGTCAGATTGCTTTGAATCTATTAAGTTGGAAAAAAGACGTCATGACAACCCTGTTTTCCTTCTGCACGCACACGTTTGCCTCTATTTATTCTTAGCTTTACTCCTGGGCTTTTGATTTTCTGAATTTTCTCTACTGATTTCCTCCTGCTTTCAGTGTCACTGGTTTCTTTGACATTTATTTTTCTAATATATTTTTAGTTTGGACTAGAGTTGCTCTTTCTTTTTTAGTTTCCTAAGTTTGAAACTTAAAAATTAATTTTATTGGGGCTGGAGAGATGGCTCGGTGGTTAAGAGCACTGACTGCTCTTGCAGAGGACCTGGGTTCAATTCCCAGCATCCACTCAACAGCTAACAACTGTCTGTAACTCCAGTTTCCGGGGAACTGAGGCTGTCTTCTGACCTCCTCATTTCTGTCAGGCTTTGCACGACATGGGTGCATTTACATACACACAGGTGATATACTCGTACACATAAAATAAAATTAACAAATAAAATATATTTTAAAAACTAATTTTATCATGGGGCTAGAGAGATGGCACAGTGGTTAAGAGCACCCGCTGTTCTTGCAGAATGCTGATCCAGGTTCAAATTCCAGCATCCACATGGTGGCTAACTGTAAATCCAGTTCCAGGGGAGCCAATGCTGCCTTCTGTCCCACAGGAGCATTGCATGACACAGGTACACCTATACACATGTAAATATGATACTCATACGAATAAAATCAATTAGTCAATCAAAAAGTAATTTTATCTTGTAATTTTTTTTCTATTACATGCATCTCCCTACAATCAATGCTGTAAAATCTTCTGTTGTATTTCAAAATCCTCCCTCTCTCTCTCTTTCCCTTCCTCCCTCCTTTCTTTTCCTTCCTCCCTCTTACCCTCCTTCCCCCTTCTCCTGGCCATCCTTCCTTCCCTCCTTCCCTTGATCCTTATCCTTCATTCCCTCCCTCCCTCCCTCCCTCCCTCCTTCCTCCTTCCTTTCTTCCTTCCTTCCCTCCTTCCTTCCTTCTTCCCTCCCTCCCTCCTTCCTCCATCCCTCCCTCCTTCCTTCTTCCTTTCTTTCCTTCCTCCCTCTTACCCTCCTTCCCCCTTCTCCTGGCCATCCTTCCTTCCCTCCTTCCCTTGATCCTTATCCTTCATTCCCTCCCTCCCTCCCTCCCTCCCTCCTTCCTCCTTCCTTTCTTCCTTCCTTCCCTCCTTCCTTCCTTCTTCCCTCCCTCCCTCCTTCCTCCATCCCTCCCTCCTTCCTTCTTCCTTTCTTCCTTCCTTCCTTCCTTCCTTCCTTCCTTCCTCCTTCCTCCTCCCTCCCTCCCTCCCTCTCACTCTCTTTCCTTTTTCTTTCATCCTTTCTGTCCATTTTGGGTCTCTGTGTGTCTCCCTCCATGTCTCTCATCTCTCTCTTAATATCTCTGTCTCTCTCCTCACATTACCTCCTTCCTTCCTTCCTTCCTTCCTTCCTTCCTTCCTTCCTCCTTCCTCCTCCCTCCCTCCCTCCCTCTCACTCTCTTTCCTTTTTCTTTCATCCTTTCTGTCCATTTTGGGTCTCTGTGTGTCTCCCTCCATGTCTCTCATCTCTCTCTTAATATCTCTGTCTCTCTCCTCACATTACCTGTCTACTTCCTTGTGCTCTGCTTAGGTTTAATGATCCTGTTAATCACAGCTTCTTTGCTGCATTTGCATCTGCTTGTAGGGCTTGCTCTCCTTTCTCATTTTGTAAGAATTTTTTTCCTTTTTAAATATGGCAAACGATAGCCTTGAAAGCCATTTTGATGCTTGGGGTACAAAGAACTGAGACTAATAGCTCTTTAATATGAGCCCCTGTGTTTGTATGACAATGGCTTTAGTTCTTTAATAGGAGTCTTGTGTGTTTACATGACAACGGCTTAAGTCCTATATCCCATTTCCTGTAGATAGCATGCTGAAGTTTCCCTACGTTTTCCTGTTTTCTAGCCTGTTGTCTTTGGGTCTCCTTAGAACACTCTTTTACATGTGGGAGATGCTCCATTCTTCCCAATGCTATTAAACTGGCTCTCCACTGATGTGATAGGATGGGGGGAGCAGTCCCGTGGGAGGAGGGTTCTGTTGATGGGGGTGTGGTCAGAGGTTTTTAGAAAGCCAGTGCTGGCGGTATGCAACTTTTCAAGATGCTCTTCAGTTGGAGAGGACGGAATGTGGTTCGAACTGGATCTAAGGCAAGCACAGAGTTGAGCTGCTAATCTTCCCTCCTCTAGGTCAATAAGGCTCTGGCAAAATAGTTTCCCTCACGAGAAGACCATGTTAAGTTGTTGGGCTTATTTCTAAATGGATTCACCTCTCTCTCTGACAGAGCAGAAATAGATTTTTTTTTTCCCCCCTCCGAGCTTCACTGTGAGAAACTGTTAGGATTTCTTGAGATAAAACTTGTTAAACATGGTTGTACCAAACTTAGAGCCATTTATTTATTTATAGATCCTACTGCAATGGACCAAACTTAGAGCCATTTATTTATAGCTCCTACTGCAAGTATGGTCCAAGTAGAGGCTGCCAGCGGGGCCCCTAATCCAGAATGTTGTAATCGGTCTTTGCAATTTATAAGGGAGGCAAAACAAGGCAGCTGGCTATGAATAATCGGCCTCTGATATTTGGAACTGTCCCTCTGAAGAAGAGTCATCTGCAGATGGCAAAACATTCCAGTAAAGATGTGGGATCAGAGAGTTTAGGAAAAGCAAAATCTAATGAAAGGCATAGAACCAAAATAGCTCATCTCATTCAAACAGCAGGCAGCAGAGTAAGTGAACAAGTTGGCAGTAAAAATTGGGCACCGTGGGCTCCACTACAAAGTCGTCAATGCCTCAGAAAGGGCCAGAAAACAATATTGGAAAATGATACCTGATTATAAATTACTGAAGAATGAAAGAATGCTCATATGAAACCTTACTGTAGCTTTTTAGAAACCTGGAAAATTTGCCATTACCAGGTGACGTATCTTCACATATTTTCATGTTTTCCGTAATCCCAGTCTACATTACTTTCTTTATAAATACAATTTCTTTATTTAGTTGTCTGAGAGCATTATTATGCAATCACACATTTTTTGATGAATGTTGTGGTCCCCAGCTGTGGCCACTCTCTTCCTCCAGGTGTGGCTGCTCTCCTCGGCTATGGTGGCTCTCCTGCTCTCTCAGTTCCTCCGATCAGTTGTCAGGTCCAAGCACTTCATTTCAGCATGATTGGTATGTAAGGCAAAAGGCAAAATCAGTCACACGATTCTCCACAATAGTATTTTAATCTAGATTGTTAGATTATTTAAGAAAAGGGTATAATAAGCCAAAATACAACAGAGTACAAAAGCCACATTCAACTAAATATGGGAAATTATATTTAAAAATGTTTGGACTGAAAAAAGTTTATTATACATTATTTTAGATTTTAATTTTTTGTAAATATCTTTAAAATAAGATAAATAACCCCTTTTTATGCAGTTTAGTCAGTTTGATAAATATATGGTACACTTTCCTCTTATACATCATTCCTTAATGCTTATTTCTAAGACATTCTCTTGCCACTTAAAAAGCACCTGGGGAACAATTATTTGCTGTAGTTGGGGGTCCAAATTCATGCAGTCATTATGAAAATCAATGTGAAGAGTCCTTGAAGACCTAGAAACAAATCTACTACATGATCTAGCTAAACCACTCCTTGGCATTTACCAAAAGGGATCTATATCCTACTACAGAAATACTTGCTCGTCCATATTCATTGCTGCCCAATTGACAATTGCCAGGAAAAGTAAACAACCCAGAGGTTCATCAACTGAAAAATAGATAGTGAAACTGTGATACATCTACACAATGGAATATTAGCTATTATTAAAAATGAAATTATGAATGTCACAGGTAAATGGATAGAATTGGAAACAATTATATTGAATGCGGTAACCCAGACCCACAAAGACAAATGACACATGCTTTTCTTTCATGTGTAGACACTAGCTTTCATTTCTTAGATATATGACTTTCACTTGGATAACACATAGGTCAGGAAACTAGTAAATGCCCATTGGGGTGGGGCACAGCTTTCAAGGGAGGGGAGATATAACACAGTGATATAAAATGGAAAAGGGGAAAAATATAGCAGAGATGGCCAAATGGGGTGGAGGAGGGGAAGGCAGGGTAGAGGAGAGATTATGCAGAAGGATAACTAACAGTAAAAACCTGTTGAAAAAGTCATATGGAAACCTACTACTTCCTAAAACACATACATACAAACAAAAGTTTAAATGGAATGATCCTATAAGGTGGGAGTAATGACCCTACCAGACAACAGAGGTTAGCAAATATAACGCCCAATCCACAAATGGGTCACCTCTTTTAGAGTTGTTGGATAGAGATAACCCATAGACCCCCAAACATTACTGGCTGTTGCTATTGTCCATTATTAAACTTCCGAATTTGATGACAAATTCCTATTGCTGAAGACACTACATACTAGAGTCATAGAATGTAGAGAGGTCAAGCTGGTATGCATCTCAAAGTTTCATCCATACTGGCTAGGGTACTGGAATATACTATGCATGCTACCTGAATAGGAAAGGAAAAGTCATCAATCTTATCTTGCTATGAACTCTGCAACCTGCAGTTGTGATTAGCCTGGCAAGATGTGCTCACTGATGCCATAGTAAGGTGAATATTATGTGTATAACCAAACACATTCTGATTGGATTAAATGGCTGCTCCACAAGATGCAACTGTCATCTGGGCCAGGAACTTGTGGATAGATAGGTCTTAAATCCTAGGGGAGAGCCTATTGCTTTTCTTCTAAATCGATGTAGTATTAAGCCTTTTCCTTGGGACTTATTATGATGCCCATACATTAGTAAATCTTCCAACTCCATTGATAACATTTATTTGAAATTAAGTACATAATCTTTTAAACACATTTAAAATTGATTTATTTTGTGGGAGGGCAGACGTGTGTGTGTGTGTGTGTGTGTGTGTGTGTGTGTGTGTGTGTAAGCTAAAGACAACTCACAGATGTCTTTTCATTCCTTTAAAATTAGCATTCTCAAGATTAAATTCACACTCAGTCTGAGTACTTTTATCTAATGAGCCATCTCCCAGGCTCATATATTTCAAAAGCTAATATTTGTACCAAGTAACAGGTAAATGTAACAATAACATTTGTGCACAGTAACAAGCCATTTTCTTCCTTAGAATATATTCAGGTTTTCTTACATAATTTGTGTAACACAATTTCTATCTATATCTAAGTTATTCTGACACATATTCTAGTCATTTGAGCATACATGTGGATATCATTAACTTTAAGAAACATTTATTTCTTTGTGTGTATGCCTGTTTGCATTTATGTATATCACATACATATAGGTTCTCAGGGTCAGAGGTGTTAGATCCTTTGGGAATGTATTTGTAGGCAGCTGTGAGCCACTTGATGTGGCTGCTGAGAACTGAACTTGGGTCTTCTGGAAGATCAGGATACCCTCCTGACCATTGAGCTGTCACTCCAACACAGTGGGTGATACTCTTGCTTCAGTCC
>NW_008354693.1:136943-157280 GCF_000622305.1 Nannospalax galili | reverse complement strand
TTTTTCCTTCTATTAAATTAGTAACCTGGGGTATTCTCAGCACTACTTTGAGGTAGATGGATTTGGCTGTTCATTATTTGTACATGAAAGGAACTTTCAGGTATGGGAGTCACTGATCACATTTCTGTTAGTTTAGGTACCATGCAATTAGTTGTGGACTTTTGTAGATATTCTGAAATTATCTTTGCATTCATGAAAATATCAGAATTTCATTCAAAAGCAGAATCTTTGCAATAATATTTCAGACACAAGAAGATGGTGGGCCAACCAGGGCTCTCAAATGTCTCCATGAATCTCAAAGAAAGGGCCCAGTCTGTGACTTCAAAGGGAAGAGGATGTTGGAAGACCATGGAGAATCACTGTAAACAGAACACTGTGAAAGACCACCTAAAACACAGACTGTCACGCAGAGCACTGGACAGAGCAGCAGAGAGATCATCTTAGCCCTGTTCTGGAGCTGAACAAAAGATAAAAAGAAAAATCTCTTAGTGTAAATAGAGCTAAAACAATATTTTGGATGAGAGCCCCACAAACTGCTTGTAGTAGATATTAGGAATTCACCCAATAACATCATGCTCCTGCTCTGAAGCAATATCTACATATTTGTTACTTTTCTGCAACTATCATAAAATATCATGACTGAGACAACTTATAGAAGGAAGAATCTATTGGGATTACAGTTCCAGAGGGCTAGGAGCACATCATGCCAGGGAATGCAAGCTGAGCACTCCCATCCCCAATCAGGCATAGGAAGTAGAGAGGCAAACGGAAAGGTGGATGAGGCTATGGACACTCAAAGTCCACCCCCAGTAATGTGCTTCCTCCAGCATGACAACACCTCAAACATGCCAAGATCTTCCTCAAACAGCACCACCAACTGACCAAGTATTCAAATGTTGGAGCCTATGGGGGCGTTCTCATTCAAACCACCACAATGTATAAAGCTAGGTCAGTGGGGCAGCAGATCTGAAAAATCTGCACCATCAAGTCATTCTACTGTGAAGAGTAGTAATCTCTCACAGCAAGATCAGAAAACTGTGAACCACCTTTCTAAACTCCAAAGTCATCTTCTACCCACTATGAGCATGAGACCCAGAGAACCACAGAACCATATACCCCATGGGAACTGAACTGAACTGAAAGCCAGTAGAGCAAGCTAAGACCAGAGACACAGGCAGCCCTGGCCTCATTGAGATAAGAATAGCCAGCCACACAAATAAACAGAAACTTGTGAGTGATCACACCCATCAGAGCCTCAGGCATTTTAATTCTCATCGGGAAAATAGGACTACCTAGTATACACAGAAGATATGAGCTAGCCAAATGTAAAGTATTTTAAAGTGATACCCTACACTGAGGGCTAGAAAAATCCTAAGTGAGGTCCACTTCTGTTGATACCTGGACAGAGATTTATCCTTAACAGGCAACAGTCAGAGAAGCTGCATAAAATATATAAATTCATGGAGAATGAGTCATTGAATGATAATGGGCAGCAAAGAATCAGTCATTAAAAGATTAGAAGGAGGAACAAATAAAGATAGCCTGTTTGAATAAAGATGTGATTCAGTGAGAGAAAAAAGTTCCGAAGTAAGGGCAAGGACAGTGGCCTAGTTGGTAAAGTGCTTGCTTAGCAAGCATGATGAACTATGTTTGGATCACTAGTACCCATGTAAGAAACAGGGTGACTGGGTGCAGTACTGTTACCTCAGCACAGACAGAACAGAAAGGTTGAACCAGTCTAGCTGAAATGGTGAGCTCCAGGTTCACTGAGTGACCGTGTCTCAAAAATTAAGGTGGAGAAGTCATTAAAGAAGGTGTCCTCCTTCAACCTCTGGCCTACAGGTGTTCTTGCATGGGTGAATAGATCACACACACACACACACACACACACACACACACAATTTTAAAAAAGGAGAACCAACAACAACAATAATAATAGTAATAATAATAATAAAAGACATAGAAGACATGAAATTAGGCAGGGTGTAGTAAGATGGGGGTTGAAACAGGGGAAGGGTCTGAATATGGCCAAAATGTAACGCATGAAATTTTCAAAAAATAATATTTTTTAACCCTAGAGCTAGGACTGGAAAGTTGGTTCACAGTTAAGAACATTCTCTGCTCTTACAAAGGACCCAGGTTCAGTTCCCAGCACCCAAATGACAGCGAACAACCATTTGTGACTCCAGTTCCAGAGAACCAAATGCCCATTCCTGGCTTCATGTGCCATGCACACATGACTGCACTGACACACAGGTATGAAAAGCAGCCATGCACATAAAAATAAGTAAGTAGTTCTTAAAATCCCAGAGCTGAATAAGAACAAAAACATCATAGCAGAATCTCGGGGTAAAATGAAAGATATCCTAAGTGTTTATGTCTACAAATACCAAATTTTTAACAATTTGAGAATTCTTGAATGAATAACTTAATTATGTACTTCAGAGTTATAGAAAAACAAGAACAAGTCAAATCCAAAGTTAGTAAATATGAATGAACAATGGAAATGAGAAACAAAGTAAGAAAATGAAAAAGAACACACACACACACACACACACACACACACACAAATAATGATGCTGAAGGAGTAATATCTTCCAACTGAAGTGACTCCTGGCCTAGATGGATGCATTTCTGAATTCTGAAGAAGTAACACTTGTCTTCCTCAAACTCTTCCATGAAATGGAAATGGAAGGAACGCTGCTAAACCCATTTTATGAAGCTAATATTATAGCTAATCTGATGAAGGCACTAGGTATAAAAGAAATTCAGAGATCAGGCTTCCCAATGAAAACGGATGTGAAACTCTCATTACTGTCATGGAAAAATGCATTCAAAAGGATATCAAAGTCATCATTCCACACAATCAAGTTGGTTTCATTCCAGAGATGCATGCCAGTCAACAGTATAAAACATGACATTAATGTTCTTCATAAAGAAAGCATATGATAATTAATGTATGTTCAAAAGACTTCTGAACATTAGTGAACATGCATACCCAGTAGCTGCTTGGCAAGGAGCACAGTGCAGACAGAAGAGACCTCCCTTTGAGTGGCTGGTGAAGGTGCTCAAGGAGACTCCTAAAATAACACAGGCTGTTGCAAACCTCTTAGCTCTCAGAACTAGTAGATAAGACCCTACTGCTAAAGACAGGACATAATTAGGATACAGTACTTGAACCTATGGAGCAGGAATTGATCCGGAAGCCTTCTAACCAAAGTTTGGCTATCATAATGATAGAAGCTGATATACAAACTGCAAAGGGAAAAAAAAGTCAATGGTCCAATCAAGCCCTAAAGCTAATAACCATAATGGCCGGCATGGCAAACTACCTCTACTGGTGCAGTAGTGTCACTGTTATCTAGGGGTTAATCAACAGCTATCTAATTGGACTTAAAGCCCTCTCAATGGGAAGGAACTCACAAGTGGCACTGTAAACTCAGCCAAACACACATGGCAGGAGAGGGCACACCCTAGAGAAAACCCTATGTCTTTCATATCTCTGGAAAACTGACAAGCACACAGCATACCACTCATCAAAGAAGCTTCCTTTTCCAGCAGATGGAAGCTACTGCAGAATTGCACATCTGGTCAGACACAGAAAACATACTACTGAGACATGCCCAGTACTAGGTGGCACATCTATAGTTGAACCTCTACAACTAAGGCTCATGGAACGTAGTGGAACAAAGTGTAGAGAGAAAGCTAGTATATTCCTAAACTCTCACCAGTAAAACTTCCTTATACAATAGAGAGCAATGCATACACAACGACACACCTGGCAAAGTTTTAAATGATCAGAGACTGCAAAGTGTAGGATAGGACTCCTGTGTGGAACGTCATTCACTCACAGCTCAGGGGCCATTGTGGAAAGGGGGGAAGAAAGATTATTAGAGCTAGGGCTGGTTCAGGAACACAGGGAAGCAGAGGCTTTCAGGCAACTGGAAGCTTGCATATTTGAACTTGTACTAATGATGGCATTGAGCACAGGACTCATGTCAACTCAATTATACAAGGGTCCAAAAGGGAGGACATACATGGCTGGCTGACACTAGACTGAGACCTATTGGAGACTGATTGCTGGTGGGTGAGGGAGAGAATGCCTTACACGTGATCTCCAGATGGGCTGACTAGATTCCAGTGGATCAATTTACACTGTGAAGTGTATTTGGTACAAATGTCTGAATGGATAGGATTTAACTTGTGTGGTGGAATACATGAGGTCTGGTGGGGGATGGGGGAAGCATTGTTGGGGGAGAGGCTCTAAATTTGATTAAGAGCTGTAATATGAAAACATAAAAGCTCAATAAAAATATTTTATAGAAAAAAAGACTTATAACAAAGATCACCATCTTATCATGATAAAAACCTTGAAAAAATTAGGAATGAAAGGAACGTAGATGAACCTAATAAAAGCTATATACAGCAAATGTTTCCACCTTAAAACTCAGTGGGAAAAACTCAAGACATTTTCAATAAAATAATGGATGCATGAATGTTGCCTACTTTCTCTACACTTAATTCAGTTTAGTGCCTGAAGACATAAAAAGATAAATGAGACATGAGAGACAGATAAAATGGGTACAAATGGGAAAGAATTCGTCTCTTTGCAGACACTATGGAACCTGCATGTAAGAGATCCTATAGATGCCACCAAGAACTGTGAGAATAATCCTAACCAAGGAGGTGAAAGTCCTCCACAATGAAAATTTTAGGACACTGAAGAAATTGAAGAAAATACTAGAGAATGGAAAAAAAAATCTCCCATTCCCACTGGTTACAATAATTAATTTTGTCAAAATACCTATATTACATAATGCAATTTATGAATCACTAGCAAAATTGCAATGATAAAATCACAGAAGCATAAAATTGTAATCCTAAAATTTCTATGAAAGCACAAAAGTTTCTAATAGTCAAAGTAGTCATAGAAAAAATAATCATAATAAATAAATAGTAATGGTGGAAGTTTGCCAATAGTTATACTATACAGCCATACTTACAAAACAAGATTAGCCCTGGTATTAAAATAGGTAGATAAATAAAGACTAGAAATAAACTCACTCAGCTACAGTCACTTGACTTTGAAAAATATGGAAAAATATGTAGTGAGAGAAAGTCAGCTTCTTCAACAAATGGTGCTAGGAAAATTGGATCACCACATATAGTAGAATGGGACTAAATTTTTATCTCTTACCTTGTACAAAACTAAATCCAAAATGGATCAATACCTTAATATAAAATTTGAAACCTGGAAGGTGCTAGAGGCAAATGCCTCAAGATAGATAAGAAAGAATTCATGAAAAGAAATTTAATATCTTGGAAAATAAAACCTAGTATTGACTAATGGAATTAAATGAAATAAGAAGATTCTGTACAGCAAAGGAAAAAAATCAGCAGAGTGAAGACACAGCTACAGAGCAGGAGGAAATCTGTGCTAGTTACATGTCTGACAGAAGATTGTTATCCAGAATATACAAAAGAATGCAAAAATCTAAACAAAAACAAATTATACAATTAATATGTGGTAAAGGAAATGAACAGAAAGCCCTCAAAAGATGCAGTGCACATGGCTAATAAGTGCAGAGAAGATATTCAACATCCTTAGTTATGAAGGAAATACAAATTAAAACCATAGTTAAGTTCCACCTCAACCCAGTCAGTAAGAGGGATCCTCAGAAAACTGAAAATATATCACCATATGATGCCACTGTATTACTCCTCAATATAGGCCTGAAGAACTAGTTATCAGAGATATTTGTACAACTATATTTACTGAAGCACTATTTACAGTATCTAAGTTATGGAAACAGTTTGCATTCTGTCAACAGATGAATAAAGAGGTTTGGGTATGTAGGAACAATAGCATTTATTCAGACATAAAAAATGAAATTATTTCATTTATAGAAAAATGATACAAATCAAGACCACCATATTAGGTAGAATGTGTCAGTCTCAGAGAGATGAATATTGCATGTTTTCTTTCATTGTGGATGTCGGCTTTATATGATATTACATGAAAATAAATGTAGACTGTCTGAGGAAATGAAGGTAATAATGGAAGGGAGGGAGAGAAAGGGAGGGTGAGTATTAAACACAGTTAATATACAGGATATAGTTATGGGGTGATAGCTAAGCTAGGAAACCCAGAATTATGGACAATGGAATACATGAAAATATTTTATGAAAAAAGCAAACATCCATCTAAGCAAGATCTAAAATTATCTCCTTAAAATGAAAAAAAATTGAAATTTTAAAAAATAAAACTTAATTAGTAATACTTCTGATATTTAAATGTTAAACCAGACTTTCCTTCAGATTAACAAAGTAAATTCTAGATGATCACAATATATTGTATTTTCAATCCATAATGATTTTGAGTAATATACATATTTGAATAAATTTTATAATCTATATTAATGACGATTATTTTGAATTAGAAGAAAAATCTGTTCTATTTTGGATTTGTAATATTACTTTCATAATCTTTTAAATTTTGAAACATTTTTATTGTCTTAGACCTTTTTAAAAATTATAAATATTGGGGCTGGAGAGAAGGCTCAGTGGTTAGGAGAGATGGCTCAGCAGTTAAGAACACTGACTGCTCTCACAGGGGACCTGGGTTCGATTCCCAGGACCCACATGATGGGTGACTACTATCTGTAGCTCCAGGAATTTGAAGCCCTCTTCTGATCTCTGTGAGCACTGCACAATATGGGTGCTCTTAACACACATGTAGGCAATACACTCATTTAAAGAAATAACCCTCCTTTACTTAGAGGTCAGAACACTCCTTTCAAGACAGAAATCATATCACAGAACTTTCCTAGGTGTCTTCTCAGCTTGCTGTAGCAGAACACTATAGGTTGTGTGATACGAAAAATGAATATATTTTCCACACAGATCTGAGGCTGGAAAGTTCAAGGTCAGGGCAGCCATTGCTTTTATTTCTGACCAGGGTGCCTTCATTCTACACCGTCTTCTGTGTTTGTCCCCAGATTCAGAGAAAAGCAGTCTCGCTCCTCTGTCTTTCCCTACTCCATTGATGCTACTACCATCTGGAACACTCTACGAGCTCATGGAACCCTAACAATCTCTCAGAGCCCCACCTTCTATCATCATAGGTTTAGGGCCCCAGCATAAGAATTTGGGGCTGAAACAATTTAGCCCATAGCAATATAGCCTGTATGTTATGCTCTCCAGAGACCTAATTAGATTAATAGATAAATATAAGCATATTCCATGGTCTCTCCCCACAGTTCTTTCTGCTCCAGACATCCTGGTTGGCTGCTGTTCTTAGAATGAATCAAGTGGATGAGCGTCTCAGAGACATCTATTGACCACTATCTCTACCCCAAATGTCAATTGCCCAGATAGTTTTGGGGACCAAACCACTGTTTTCTCAGTCCTCTGTCATTGATCACAGCCATTCCTGAATTTGGTAAGTATAATTAACATCATTCCTTTTTATCAAATAGACGCTATTGTGTTTTGTCATAATTCACATCATTGCCTGGTATACATTTTAGCTTGCTTGTAGTCTTACGTATGAAGCACTGTAGACTGAAACCTCACATGTTGCTACCCTTGCTGCCTCAGCTTCAGCTACAGTTCCCAGGATGTAGATACCATTGTTCAAATATCCATTTTATTCACAAATGAATAGGTAGCTGTGTAAGGATCTCTCTATGAAAGGGTCTAATAAATGACAAAGATTCCAAGAGCTTCACCTGCTACGGTGGGAATTCCAGGAAACTGCTTGGTTTTTCAGTGTTTCTGGGGAAGGGAGGGTGATAAGACACCCAATTTTGATGAGGTAGTTTAGGGATTTTTAACTAGATAAGAACTATGAATGATACAGATCTGTGTTTCAGGAAACATTCCAAAATGGGGATGTCCGTATCATTGGTGTAAATGGGTTTTATTTTACATCATAAGTTTTAAATTAGTTTCTTTCCTTTAGGAGTTTTAGGTTTTATTACTAGGGAGTTAAGTTCCTTTCAGGTCATCTTGATCTTTTCAAGGACAGTTATTAAATTCTGTTAGGATAAGTGATTGATGCCATTATCCATAAAATTTTCTCAAAAATCATGAGGGAAGAGAACGTCAAATTGACAATAGTCAGTAACTTCATCAAATGTATAAATTAATGTTTCCACTTTTCTTCACACAACCTGTTCTTCAATAATTTTTTTGTATTTCTACCCGAGTTGCTATAATTAAAGAAATATATCTTAATGAGATTTTACTTTTATTAAATCTTTAGATAAATCACTACATCAATAGAAAGATGGCATTGACCTTTGAGGAATTTTTTGCAGTGCATTGTATATATAACACAATTTTTTCTCTCAGATTATTGTTATACTTTCTAAGCTATGCCTCCCTCCTCAATAGATAACTTAGGTCACTAGTTAGTATATACATCTTTGCTAAATACTGAAAAATTAATATACAAATTGAGCAGCAGTCCAATGTGAATTTGTGCATAAGAATCAAAATTAATGCTGGTACATGCTAATAGAATTGTTATTGTAGTTAACAGTTATAATGCAACTTAGGTTTACGTATCCTAATATCCTTTATTTTTTTATTTGTTTTAATTGAACTGTTGTGTATTTCATACAGAACATGTCAGTCAGTCTTAATCATCATTATACTCCCCACTGGCAGCCTGACATAGCCCGCCTACATGAAGTCATATATTTTGTCATATGTGTTAAGGCCTATTGTGTCAATTTAGTGTCCCCAGATGTTCCTTAGCACAAGTTCATCTACTGAGGTCTAGTCAGTGTATCTCGCATCTCTTGTTTAAGAAGATCAGCTCTTTCTCACCTAGCAATAATCAATTGCCAATATTTCTTCTGCTACATTTGGAGTCTACTGAAAATTTCCCCAGTTTATTCTGGGTGTTTGTCTGAGTTTGAATGGGTCTTGTGTATGCTGACACCACTGCTGTTGATTCACATGAGCAGGGTCCCAGGAGCTTATAGGACTCTGTTTCCATATGATCATGTACCTCCTCCCTGGCTCTTACAATCATTCCATGCCCTCTTCTGCAATAGGCCCTGGGACCTGGGAAGGCGAAGTTTCATATAGGAGTCCTGTCCAAGGACCAACATTCTGCAGACTCTTAACCTCTATGCTTTGGCCATTTGTGATCTTTTGTGTTCATGTCCTTATGTTGCATGAGGGAGGTACACTAATGAGAATTAAGAGATTCATTATGTTCCATGAGCCTTAGGTGTAAAGACTGCATTGTAGATTTGTCACTTAGGCCTGGGAAATTCATAGAAAATGTCTATGTGTGACCAGTTGTGGTACCTGGTAATAGAATCTATCTGGTACAAAAGAAGCTTCTTTGGTGAGTGGTGACTGGGATATTTGTCTGTAAATATGATACATAATTTGCACGTAGTAAGAAATTACTGAGTGGTGACTGGGATATTTGTCTGTAAATATAAGGATACATAATTTGCACGTAGTAAGAAATTAATTAGTGTAGGGATGTGACAGTCTTGGGGTTTTCTTTAAGATCTATGACCTCTCCAGCAATGTGTATTTGGTTATGAATGGGCTTTTAGTCCAATTAGGTAGCTGTTGATTGCCCCCAAGATAAATGTGCCACCAGCGCACCAATGTCATATGCTGTGCTGGCCATTGATATGGTTATTTGGTTTGAAGCTGGAGTTCGACCATGGATTGATGTTTTCCCTTGGCACCTTCATAGAGCTCACCAAAGCTATGAGAGCTAGCCTTCAGGGGAAGTGGTCCCCAGGTCAGTTCCAGTTCCATTGCTCCAAATTTGTGTCTGAAGCAGCAGTATCTCACCATCAAGTTCTAGAAGGCAATCCGGGGTTGTGGCAATAGCCTGTGTAATTTTGGGAGTCTCTTGGACCACTCTGGTCAACAACTCAAAGGAAGTTTTTTCTTTCTTCACTGTTTCTACTTATGTAGCCTTCAACTATACACATGGACTTACATAGAGATATTGGATGTGTAATTTGTCATTAGGTTGTTGGATTAATATGATTCACTCTGTTTTTTGAAAGTAGCTAGGCATTATCTGTCCTCTCTCTCTCCCTTTCTAACCCTTTCAACATGTCTTCCCCATTTAAAGTGTCCCCTTTTCCCCATTTCTCCCTTGATAACTCCAGTCTCCTATGGTCCCACCTCTCATGAGTTCTTTTCCCTTTATTCCCAAGTTTCCTTGTATAACTCTTCCTCATGCCTCCCTTTTAAGTACCCCAATTTTTATCCATTTCTCCCTTAGTAATACCTGCCTCCTACTGTTTTTCTCTCTTAGGTTCTTTCTTTTACTCTTTCCCTCTCGTTCCTTTTTAATTATCTTGGTTCCTGTAGTCACATCAAGATACATATTCACATATAAGGATTTGGCACTGGGATCTACATATGAGGGAAAATATACATCACTTGATTTACTTCACTTAGTATAACAGTTTTTAGTTCCATCCATTTACCTGCAAGTTTCATGATTTAATCTTTCTTTGCCTCTGAGTAGAGCTCCATTGTGTAAATGTACCACATTTTCATTATCCACTTGTCAGTTTAGGGGCACTTCCATCTTTTCCTGTTGTGAAAAGAGCAACAGCAAACATGGTTGTACAGGCATCTCTACAACAGGATGAGTCCTTTGGGAATATGCCAAGGAGTCATATAATTGGGTCAAATGGTAGGCTCATTTTTAGGTTTTAAAGAGTTCTCCACACTGCTTTCCATAGGGGTTGCAAGAATTATCCTTTATTTTACGTGAAATTCTGAAATCAGATAGCCATTTCACTTGTCATAATACTTTATTTTTTCTCACATTATTTCTCAGGTTTAATTTCAGGTTTCCAAGCAATTTTTCCTGTTGCTTCAATTTTCTTTCATCCTTTTTGGTCCAAATGGCATAAAGTTTGCCAGACATATAACATGGTAAATTTGGTCTCTTACATCTTTTAATGCTTTAGTTACAATTCACCACTTTTGTTTTTAGTTGTTTTTTCCTTATATTTTACAATAGACTGTACAGGTTTGCAGAACCAGTTTATATTTTTCCTTGACTGAACCATGTAATGACCTAGAAACTGCCTCATGCTGAAAAGCATTGCGCTATAACTCTGCATTGTGTTTTAGAATAATTTTATCATTCGAAAGACTCCTGAAAGTATAACATTGCTCTCAGAATTTTACTCAAGTTTTTTGTTACCCCGAGGAAGTACCAAAGTTACAGCTGATGGATCTTCTAGAACAAGCATCACCCCACGAGTTAATATCATGTATCACAGGATAACAGCAATTTTAAAAATAGTTTTAGTTTTATTAAATTTTTGTAATTTTCAATATAGTTTGAAGGTATTTAGATTTCGTCCCCCTCCACACCTTGCCCTCAACCCCTTGCCCAAAGTAATGTACACAGATTATACATATATATGTATGCGTGTATTTCCTATAGAGTGTGATTTGTGTCCCAAAATGTCCTTCAGTGGGGGGTTTATCTACTAGGCCCACCAAAAGTCCTATCTCTGTAAGACACTGTCTTTCCCCCTCCCACAAACCATCAATTGTCTAAAATTCTGTAGGTTGGGTTTTGATTCCTATCCCATTTCCCTGTGTCTATGCTGGGATTTTGTATGCTTTGAGCTTGCATAGGATTTGTGCATGCTGTCACCATTGCTGTGTGTGACCTAAGACAAAGAGAATGTGTTTTCTTCTGTTTCTGTGATTTTGAATAAATTAACTTGTATGTTTGTAGATTTTTCTTTGGAGGTCTGGTAAAATTCTCTTGTCAATCAATCTGGGTCTGGACTTTTTGTGTGTCTCGAGGCTTTGTGTTAATGTTTGTATCTCTTTGTTATGGGTTTGTTTAAGCTGTAGATTTCTCCTTGGTTTAACTTTAATGGTTTCCATTATTTAGAAATTCTTCCATTTATTTTAGGTTTTCAAATTTAATGGAGTATAAGTTTTTAAAGTATTCCCCTATGTTCTGGATCGTTTTGACGACTGTTGTGATGTGTCCTCCTTTGTCTGTGATTTTGTTGATTTGGATTTGCTCCTTCATTTTGCTTAACAGGTCTAGGAGTCTGTCTACCTTGCTTATCTTTTCAAAGAACCAGCTCTTAGATCCATTGATTCTTTGTATTGTTTTCTTTGTTTCTATTTCATTGATCTCTGCTCTGATTTTTAATTTCTCCTCATCCGATGGGTATAGGTCTGGCTTGTTCTTGCCTTTCCAGCTTCTTGCATTGTACCATTATCATGAATTGTGATCTTTCTGATTTCTTAATGTAGGCACTTAAAGCTATAAACTTCTTAGGACTGCTTTTAATGTTTCCCAGAATTTCTGTTTTGGTTTATGATGTTCATTTAGTTCCAGAAACAGTTTTCTTTCTTGACTTCTTTGAACAATTCATCATTCAGGAGTATGTTGTTTAGTCTCCATGAGTTTCTATAGTTAATAGAGATTCTTCTGCTGTTGATTTTAAACTTTATTGCATTGTGGTTTGATAAAATGCATGGAATTATTTCATTTTTTTAAAATTTGTTTAGGTTTGTTTTGTGCCCCAGTAAGTGGTCAGTTTTAGAGAAACTTCCATGTGCTGCTGAGTCAAATGTGTATTCTTTGGTGCTTAGATGAAATGTTTGTCTATTAGGTTCCTTTGATATATTTGAAATCACTTAATTCAGGTGTCTGTTTATTCTTTGTCCCGTTGACCTGTCTGTTGGAGAGAGTGGAGCACTGAAGTCACCTACTATTATTGAATTGGGGTTAATCCATGTCTTGAAGTTCAGTAGTACTCTTTTGACAGCACAAATTGAAAGCCTATTCTTGCCCAGACAGTTAAACACAAATGCTCATAAAACTAGTATCTAGAAGAAACTATCACAACTATATATAATACAAAGTTTACAAAACATGTTATCCAAAATAATGTCATGACCCTCTTTAAAAAATAGTTTAAATGGAAAATTCCCAATATAACTAATTAATATGCACGACAGTAAACATAAAGGCTGAATAGACCAAAATACTTGAAGCATTCATTAAATTATTCCAAAAGACAAAAGTCATGCCTCCATAACTTCACAGATAGATTATTCAAATATTTTTAAGTGGAAAAAGTATTCGTTGTCAATCTTTGGCATGGTGGGAGCAACTGAAGTTCCTCTCTTCTATAGACAGCTGCATCTTAACACTGAGCACTCATTCTTGATACACAAGATTGGAGAGGGCCTGGTAGGATGGCTCATGGCCCATGGGCTTCCCATCATACCCGAAAACCTGAGTTTGATCCCAGGAACCCAGATGATGTGTAGGAGAGACTCAATTCCAGCAGGTTTTCCTTTGATCTTCAATACGTGTCAAGGCGTGCGTATGAACCCTCCCAAAACACACAGAAAGTAAATCTAAAAACAATTGGGAAGGACATATTATATACATGTGTGGAATATCTTTCTGTAGCTATCATGTTTATGAAACATAAAATAATGTGCAGTTATTACTATAAAGTTATACTGGCTTCTCATTTCAGACAAAAAAACATAATACCATCTCAATGAATATAGAGTATTTGACAATATTCAAAATGGGCACATCACATAACTATTTACCAGTATTTTATAAGACAGACCTAAATTTTTTTTGCAAACATCATGATTAAGGAGAATATTTTGAAAATTCACTCACGTTAGGAATGTGTCAAGAGGTCATTATTATGAGAGCTAGCTAACATAACAAAATAGGAAGAAAAATATATAAAATGATTATATATTAGCTGGAAACTATTTGCCAAATGCTTTCTTGTGTGATTACTCCAAAGAAAATTGAGATAAAATCTTCTATTAACTAATATACTAGCCAAGTAATAGATACATAAGTAATATATAGAAATCACATGCATTTTGTGACATTTAATGCAGTTATAATTTTAAATAGCATAAAAAGTGAAAAAATAAAGAATAAGTACGACAAAAATTGGTTTTAGTTAGCTCAAGATGCCATGTGATAGTTTCATAGACTGGTTTACTTAATAAACAGAAATTAATTTAATCACACTTGTGAAGTTTAAACATTCAAGCTCAAGGTGTCAGACAATTTAGTCCCTGATGAGGGCTCTTCCTGGTTTCAGGCCGTCAGTGTCTCACTAGGTCCTTGCATGAAAGGAACAGTTCCTCACCAGTCCTATTGAATTTGGACTCTATTACTTTGTTCTCTCTTTTTAACTTTTAACAAACACTTGATCTCACACATCACAGGCTGGCCCCAAACATCTTCAGAAGCTGAAGATGACTTTGAGCTTTTGATCCTCCCTAGGACTGAGATTACAGGTAAGTGCCATCACACCACACCAAGTATTTGTCGTGCTAAGAGGGAACCCAGGTCTCTGTGCCCTCTGGGTAAACACAATACCAGCTGAGCTATCAGTAATCAAGGTCTTCACTGTTAAGAATTCATCCATTTTATTCACTTTATTACAATCCTTTTCTCCAATACAGTCATAAAAGGATTAGTACTTGAATATATCAGTTTGAAAAGCACACAATTTAGCCCATGGCAGTAGTCAGAGCCTCCACATATCAGTATTTCCCATAGCAGTGTTTGAAACCTTTACATCTCAGTTTGCTTAAATCAGTGTAATAATTAAAATGCTTTTTATGATTATGGACAGGACACATAAATGTCACCAACTGTCAGGACTCTACAATTAATTTAATGTTTAATCCTCATCAAATCCTACTATAGTTTTTAGAAGAAAAAGCTTTTACACTCTATAACAGGCAAAAATTAAAATTAACTTAGACAGTAATAGAGAAAAAGCTCGAATTAGAGGGGCTTATTTGTTGACTAGATATCTGTGTTATTATATAAATGTAACATAATTTTAAAGACAGCTATTGAGAAAATGCAGCTTATACTGATGAAATAGTAAAAGAGTACATACTCACAACAAATTGCGTTCCATGTGTAAAAATCACTCAAGTTGGAAAACACAAATGCAAAATAGGAAATGGCAAATTTGCTAAAAGATCTTTTTTTATGAGAAGAAAAATATTGTCTCAACATTATGGTAGCCAAAGTGTTGTTAAATATGGATGGAGAGATGGCTCAGTGGGGAAAATGCTGCTCAAGTGTCTGACCTGAGTTTGGGTCCCCAGCATACATGCAAAAAACTGGATGCAGGTAGTGTATGTCTGTAACCCCAAAACTGTAGATGGCAGATATAGGAGGATTCCTGGAGGTCACTGGCCAGAAAGACTGACCAATCAGTGAACTGTAGGTGAGAGATTTTATCTCCAAAATTAAGATGGTGACAGATAGATAAAGGTACCCAATGTCAGGCTCTGGCCAGTGAGTTATGGGAAGAGTTCTGCTGTATTTCTAGGGATGAATAGAATGAGCAAAGTGAAGGGCTTTTGCATGTCTAGGAAGGGCCTGAGAGGGGATGAGCGGACATTGTCTGTCAGTTGTGACTAATCTCAACTACCTGGGCAAAAATAGCACTGATGAGCACTGTCTGGTGTTGAAGGCTCCATCCATCCATAGCACACAGAATTCTTCAGTAAATGAAGGAAGACTTACAGTTCAGTGATTGTTTTGGGCTTATATTTTGAGGCAATGCCTCAGCACATAGCCATTGTTGGGCTGGCATTTGTAAGTCTTCCACCTCCATCTCCCTGGTCCTGGGTGCCATCACCCTTCACTTAGTTCAATGAAGTTAAGGAAGGTTCAGACCAATCAGTGAACTGTAGGTGAGAGATTTTATCTCCAAAATTAAGATGGTGACAGATAGATAAAGGTACCCAATGTCAGGCTCTGGCCAGTGAGTTATGGGAAGAGTTCTGCTGTATTTCTAGGGATGAATAGAATGAGCAAAGTGAAGGGCTTTTGCATGTCTAGGAAGGGCCTGAGAGGGGATGAGCGGACATTGTCTGTCAGTTGTGACTAATCTCAACTACCTGGGCAAAAATAACACTGATGAGCACTGTCTGGTGTTGAAGGCTCCATCCATCCATAGCACACAGAATTCTTCAGTAAATGAAGGAAGACTTACAGTCCAGTGATTATTTTGGGCTTATATTTTGAGGCAATGCCTCAGCACATAGCCATTGTTGGACTTGCATTTGTAAGTCTTCCACCTCCATCTCCCTGGTCCTGGGTGCCATCACCCTTCACTTAGTTCAATGAAGTTAAGGAAGGTTCAGACCCATGAATAGTTGACCATTGAGGAAACTGAATGTGCTGTTCAGTTGCGAGCAGTACAGAGAATAAATACAGATAGCCTCGGAATGTCAGTTAGTAAATAGACACTATCAACACCAAAGGTGCAAGACAAAAAATGCCCAAGAAAGAGTCTTGCAGAACAGGGAATGGGATTTCTAAATTTGCTGTATTTTCTTATTCCCATTGTTGCCTTTTCAAATTCACTGCAGGGAAGTGAAGTATAGGACTTGAAAGGAGCAGATGTGAATGATCCCTGAGTGCCAGAGTATGGATTTACTACATGAAGATTTTAAACACGCTATTACAAATTCAAAGATCTAAAGGGAGCATGTTTGAAAAAGCGGAGGAGACTGGATGTGGCACTTCTGTAGACATAACCAAATACACTGACTGGACCTCAGTGCATGAACTTGCAGCGAGGGATGTCTGGGGACAATAACTTGGCATGATAGGCCTTAACACAAATGACAGAATGTATGAATTCCAGTGGGAGTTCATGGGAGGGTGCCAGTGCAGAGGAGGGTATAAGATGATTAAGATAAAGATGTTCTGCATGAAATGCACAAAATTACACACTCACTCACACAAATAAATAAATAATAAATAAATAAATGAGAATGAGCAATTTTGAACTGGAAGAACAAGAGCAAGTGAACCTGAAAACACAGTAAAGAGCAGAATGAGGGCGAGAAAGGAAGGAGAGTCAGGAAGATTAAGCCTTGGAGACCTCTGCAATGTCACCAAGTATATCAATATACAGTCTGCAACAGTCCTACCAGGAGAGGAAAATAAATAAATAATAAATAAATAAATGAGAATGAGCAATTTTGAACTGGAAGAACAAGAGCAAGTGAACCTGAAAACACAGTAAAGAGCAGAATGAGGGCGAGAAAGGAAGGAGAGTCAGGAAGATTAAGCCTTGGAGACCTCTGCAATGTCACCAAGTATATCAATATACAGTCTGCAACAGTCCTACCAGGAGAGGAGACAGGAAAAGAAGTGTGTCGTCTAAATAAATGATGCCTGAAAATATCCAAATTTGATGGAGGCTGACGAGTTCCAATCTGTATAAGCCTAAGAATTAGAGCTGGACACATTTTAGTGACAATACCCAATGGCAAAGAAGAACATAGAAGTAAGAGAAATGGTTTATCATAGTCTGGAAGCTTCAGTAACATTAGCAAACAAGAACTGGGAATATAAAGCCCTTGCCTAGCCTGTATGAGGCCCTGAGTTCAGTTCCTATACCATTAACAAAACAGGAAAGCAAGAAAACAACACGGAAACAATAAAATATTGATCACATCATGGAGTACAAAAAACACTGAATGAATGGTATGTAAAATGCTGGCGAGACAAATATAGAAACTGTACCAAGAACTCTATGCCCCTGGGATCAGCTAAGGAAAGCAGAGATTTACACAAATTCTGCAGGTGTAATTCCATGGTTTTAGTCCAGACTACAGACAGAATTAGATGGAAATGCCAAACACAGTTCTTTCTAAACATTCAGTGCCTCCTTCAGATATACCAGGATAAGAAACCTTAATGAGTTCTCTGTATCTAGAAATGAAGATATTCAAGTTATTTCTAGGATTCAAATGATGTCTTTCATCTTAAAAGGTTGTCGGTACTGGAGGAAATACTTGTATTTGTTGTTACACATACTTAGTAAAGATAATTTTTATATACAATATATAAATATCTTTTCATAATAAAAACCAGTATAAGTAACTATATTTAGTATATTCACCAATTTTGACATTTATTTCATTTCAGGAAAAAAAATGTGATGTTGAAAAGGAGTCATAGGTCCAGAAATGGCAACACAAATATAATTCTCAAATCTTGTATAAAATATAATTGTATCTCATTTCACCTCTAATATAATGTTAAGTGCTTTTATTTCTGGACCAAAATGTCTGATTTGCCTGTCATCACACCTAAAAGCCTTGGAATGATTATCATTGCCACACACTGTTCAGAATCATGCACTCCCTTGTAGCCCCTGAATTGATGATCTTCCTGCCTTTACCTTCAAGTTGTGGGGTAACAGGTGTGCACCACAAATCATGGACTGCTTTCCCTTTCCCTGGCTGCAGTGAAATCAATAGCACTGTAAGTGAACAAGTCAGTCATATCTTCATCTTCCAAAACTAAAGTGCGAGCAACTGTGTGCGTGTGTGTGTGTCTGTGTCTGTGTGTGTGTGTGTGTGTGTGTGTGTGTGTGTGGTGTGGTGTGGTGTGTGAGACATCATGAGGCCTCTCAAGCTTTCCTAACTCAAATAGAGGTGAGAGGCTGTGTCTGCTTTGGTATTTTCTATGAACTCTTTTCAAATGCTTAGGAAATTCTACCACTTGATAATTCATTTCCACCTGTGGTGAACACATTACAGACAGGAATGTCAGATACCATTCATTGAAGGATTGTAGGAGAAACTCCAGTTTCAAAGATATTTTCACCCTTCTTGCTCTGTTAAAGTAGCAATGATTACTATGGTTTTCATTTTTATATGCCAAATGGGATAACCATAACTATTGTGGGAATGCAGAGGAGAATATTTTATTAGGTAGCAAAACTCACAATTTAAGCTTTCTTTGGGAGGGTTCAAATTTCCTGAATCCATCACACACACTATGGCATAGTGACACATAGTTGCATTACAAGTTCAGTTGCACAGATTTTCTTGGTTGTCACTTTATCAACTCTTGATTATCTCTCTGTTTGCTTTACCATTAGCATATGTCTTAGTCTGTTTCTTCATTGCTGTGACAAAATACTCTGACCAATACCAACTTGGGGGAGGAAAGGGTTTATTCAGCTTACAACTCCCAGGTCGCAGTTAATCAGGGAGCCCAAGGTAGGGGCTCAGGGCAGGAACCTGGATTCAGGAGCTGGAGCACAGGCCATGAAGGAACGCTGCTTACTGGCTTGCTCCCCTGGCCCCTGCTCAGCCTGCTTTCTTATGCAACACAGGCTCACCTGTCCAAGGGTGGCACCACCCACAGTGGGCTGGGCCCTCCCACATCACTCATCAAGAAGATGCCCCTCAGACATGGCCACAGGCCAGTCTAATAAAGGAAATTCCCTAATTGAGGCTCCCTCAACCCATGTGTGTCAAGTTGACACTAAAGCTATCTAACACAATTGACCCCTTGTCAACCTGACACACAAACATCACTATTAAAACATAACTTTCCAATTTCTGTCCCCAAGATATGATGTTAATATCACAACATAAGACAATACAACCTTAAAAACCCCGCAATCCTTAAAAACATCCAAACACTTAAAAGTCCAGTCTCTTTTAAAAGTTTCAACTGTGGGTGGGCTTCTGTAAAACCCTAAACAAGTACTGTCTTATTTCAAAGGGAAGAATTGGGCACAGCTAAGCAAAACCAAAGTCCAGCAAAGTAGCTCGAGGCTGGACATCTGGGATTCACTCACAATCTTCTGAGGGTACTGGCAGCTCCACTGCTCTGACTGCAGTCCACAGCACACTCAGCTCATCTTGCAGACCCAGACCAGCTCCATTCCACACTTACTGCAGTCCTTGGTGGTCGTCCCATGGTCCCGGCATCTCCAAAAAGCTGGGGTCTCCACTGAAACTGAGGCTACGCCTTCACCAATGGACTCATCTTGCCTTTTGGGGTGCAAAGCCTCTGATTCTCTCCACGACCTCTTCAATTCTGGGATCTTCACTGCAACTGAAGTGGCACTTTCACCTGTGGCCTTTCCTGGCCTCTCAGAGTGCCAAGCCTAAGCTGCTCTCTCGTATCCATGCATGCTTTCAACAGCAGAACCATGCAGGAGACTCTTACACATTACCAAGTCCTGCTTTAGAGATAGAGACGTGGGTCCTCTCTGTGTGCTGACCCTGAGGATATACCTCCCAGAAGACTTCACCACAGTGATGCTGGTCTCTTGTTACAGCTGATTTTTCAGCCCCAGCTAACCAGCATCAATTGTCCCAGTAAAGCAAAGGTTTTACTTCAGGTTCTGGTCTCTTCTTAATCACAGCTGATTCTTCAGATCCAGTTGACCAGAATCCACAGATTCTCAATCTAAAATCTCACATGAACAGCCCTGATAGTCTCCGCTTCCCAATGAA
>NW_008354693.1:103295-136713 GCF_000622305.1 Nannospalax galili | reverse complement strand
CTTGAGGAGGAAAGGGTTTATTCAGCTTACATCTCCCAGGTTGCAGTTCATCAGGGAGCCCAAGGTAGGAACTCAGGGCAGGAACCTGGAGGCAGGAGCTGGAGCACAGGCCATGGAGGAATGCTGCTTACAGGCTTGCTCCCCTGGCCCCTGCTCATCCTGCTCTCTTATCCAACACAGGCCCACCTGCCCAGGGATAGCACTACTCATAGTGGGCTGGGCCCTCCCACATCACTCATCAAGAAGATGCCCCTCAGACATGGCCCCAGGCCAGCCCAATAGAGGAAATTCCCCAACTGAGGCTCCCTCAACCCAGGTGTGTCAAGTTGATACTAAAGCTATTCAGCACAGCATATCAATGTTTCTGTTAGCTCAGAAGGACTTAAAGTCAACCAAAGGGATTTTATATAGTGCATAAGCACATGTGATAAATATAATATTATATATTATGTATATGATATTTGACCAAGGATGGACATTTCCTTTGAAGAGTGGCTTTATTATCTGCTTCATGTTACAACAGTTTAATCATTGAGAAGAATTTCTTGCTGACAGTAGTGAGAAAAGCAGCATGCATTCAGGATATGCATCAGGCAGAAAATAAGGCTGTCCCTGATCATCTCATTGACCCCTCTACTTCCTCCCCTGCCGGCCTCCCCTTGGCCTGAATTCTGCTGCCACCGGGAGACCATTGCTCACAGATCTCCATATCAGAAGGTCTTGGTGAGGAGAAAGACTGGTGGGGGGGAGGGAGTCCTCCGGGGGCAGGTGAGTATGATGGGAAGAAAACACCAGAGAGGCTGTGTCAGTGGACACCTTGTTTATTACGGCAGAAGCAGTGGTTTATATAGGAAAGTTTCATGGGCAAAGAGGTGGGATTGGGTTTCTGGCAGGCAGGCAGATAGGGGGAGGGAAGGGGCTTCTAAGGCTACATGGCCTTTGTCCTGTTCTCTGGTTGCATAATCTCCAAGGGACCAGGTTAGGATTAAAGGATTAGAGGCTTAATAGTTTTGCTTGGGGGTTGCTGAGTAAGAGACAGTGTATCTAGAATGGAGTGGGCCAGTTTCCTGCCATCCTCACTAGGAAGTTTCCAGCCTGGTGGCCATGTTCTACATTCCAGGCACTACAGACATATCCCAACACTCCCCTCTTTAAAAGTTTCAGCTAAAATAATGGGGTAATATGAAGGACAATTGACAGAAATCACGAGGTATAAAGTAGGACAGTGTGTCTGAACCTTACCATTGGAATGTGTCAGATGCTCGTAACTGAAACACAGGGGAGAATAATGCTGGAGGACAGGCAGCAGCCAGAGCTCAGCTCTGATTCAGTCATAACTTCTGAATCACCAGTAAAATCCAGAAAGGCTAGTGCTAAATAACACATTCCACAGGAAGCTGTTATTAGACAGGCTTTCTATATGAAGCCTAGCCTGACCTTGAATTAGTGGTCCTCCTGTCTCAGCCTCCTGATTGCTGAGATTACAGATGTGTGGAATAACACTGAATCTATGTGGGTTTTAATCAAAACAAATATACTTTTCATATGAGCCATAATGATTAGGCATATTAGTTAATTTTTTTGTTGCTGTGATAGAAATACTGACCAAAGGAACTTATAAAAGTAAGAGTTTATTTAAGATTAGGATTCCAAGGGGCAAGAATACACTGTGAAGGGAAGCATGGTGCAAGAGGCGGCTGGAGGGGGAGCAGAAGCTAAGCTTGTACATCTTCAAGCAGGCACAGGAAACAAGAAAGCAACTGGAAATCCCTCAAGGCTTAAGAACTCTCTAAGCCCACCCCTAGTGATGCACTTCCTCCCACAGGGCCACACCTTCTAAGACCTCCCAAAATAGCACCACTACTGGAGACAAAACGTCCAAACACTTGGAGCCTGTGGGGGGAATTTCTTATTCAAACCACCATAATAGAGGCGAGAATATGGAAATGATTGAGAGAAAGCAAAAGTGAGAAGATGAAAGTTAAAAATGTTTCAAAACTTAGTAAAAAAACTTTTGAGAACTCCCATACTCCAGGTGAAATAAAGCAATAATATACACTGGTTCAACTCCCGTGTCTAGTCTATCTTGACTGCAGTAAGAGACATGTTGCATAGTATTTTAGAATAATTCATGGGGTTATTGAAAAGAATTGGTGCTAGGCCCTGCTCATGATCTTTGATGGGGAATGTGCTCAGAAGCAAAATTCACTTAATGCCTATGCTAGCACACTGCCTAGGGCTTTGAAATATATTATAGAAAGTCTATCAAAAGCACTAGATACTTAACAATGTAAAGTCTGTATCTTCTTTAGTTTAAAAATAAATAATACTTAAATATAAAGTAGGCACTTACTGCATTATAGATAGAAAACTCATTTTTACTCTATTCATACTTTCTGTCTGAAAATTAATATGGCATATCTATTAGTCTTCAAGTCATGTTCTATGTGCCATGAATGCAGTCGAAATCTTTTTCTCAAAAGACAAATGATGATCTAGAGTTAATAACAAAGTTGTGTTTCAAAGTCATAGATGCCTGCACTATAATTCAACTCTAAAGCCACTGAAATGCAATATCCTTCCCCACAGACATGATCCGAACACCACAGAGGACAAGGGAGCAACAGTCGTGGGGCCTTGAGGAGGGCTCTCTTCCCATAAGCCATGCCCATCTTGTACCTACAAGTACCAAGGTTCAGTCCTTTGAATTCATAGACTGAAATGGCATCATCCGAATAAATTTGTTAGCCAAGTCCAGAGGTCCAGTAAGGTTGTGCCATTTCCTCATTATTTTCCTCTTTGTTTTCAGTTTTGAGCACAATTTAACTGTAAAACCGTTGCTTAATTTAATATTTCAGAAAGTATCTAAAGGTGTGGGCCTAAATGTTTATAGACAGGACAAGACTTGCAGTTCTATGAGCAGACACACTTTGATGCTAGAGTAAGCTGGATACCTTTTTGTAGGGATTTAAGTTTCTCATGATGTACATAACACTGAGTTAAGTTTCTTGCAGAAGCTGAATTATGACATCTTGAATATCACCTTGTCTTGATTATCTATCTATCTATCTATCTATCTATCTATCTATCTATCTATCTATCTATCATATATCTATCTATCTATCTATCATCTATCTATCTATCTATCATGTATCTGGACACGAAAGGAATGTAAGGAAGAAAGCTAAAGAGATATAATGGCAGAAGAGAGATCATCTGTGATCTAGAAATTGTGGCATGTCTAGGATGCCATCTGTTACTGGGTGATCCTTACTGCTCAGTTCTATCTTCAGGTCTATGACAAGTAGACAGTCCCAGAAGTCTAAAGGGGAGCTCTGGAGTTGAGGATGTGGAGTCAAGCTTTGAGGCAACAAATTTTCACAGCAGAAGGGTTTTGGTATGGCCCCTCTTAGCAAGGTAAAAGACAGTCTTTCTCTTGCATTACTCCCAAAAGACCCAACTCTAGTTTGTATACCAGGAAAGTTCTGGTATCCATCAGTTGAGAGAGGGGGGTCAATAAGTTTCTATTACCTGGTGAAAATATCCTTAAATCTTTGCAACACTGAGTTGCTTGGGAAATGCTGTTCCTGTTGTTAGAGGATTCAGAGATCTTCTACGGGCTGATTTGTAAGGGTTAAGTAGTGTGTTGTCAGTAGTAGAGCTGATTGCCAGAACAATCAACTCACTACAGCTAGCTCTAACAGTTTCAGTTTTAAAATGCCATTTATCTTCTCAGCCTTCCCAGAGGATCAAAGATGACAGGGACAATGGTTATGTTATTATGTTCGCGGCACCTCATTTACCACTATTACAGTCTGAGATTTGTTCAAGGATATCTCATAAAGGAAACATATTTCCTAATAATCCTTTAGCTACCAGCTTAAAGTTGACCTTCGTGCATGGGAAACCTTCTATGTAAGCAGAGGACATAGACTCTTACAAGAAAATATTGACACCAGATAAAGATGTTAGTGTAAAGAATTAGACAGCAGTTAATGCCATTGAAAAATTTTATATTGCTGATTTGGATTAAGCAAGAATACCATTGTCTTAATGTTTCTAAAGAATGACAAAATTCAAATGGAATATCGGTATGTCTAACATATAGGTTATTAATGACAAATTATTGGTTATTTTTAAATGTCATATTTAGTTCCTAATAATTTATCATAAAATTTATTTTATTCTCATTTAGATGACACATACCTATGTATACTATATATGTTTGTATATTCTTACAATTGTTTTAACCATAGAAGTCAAAATTGAAACTCTTTAAGAGAGTAATAAGTAATCATATTATTGCAATAATATTACTACTATACTATGAGCTTCCTACAAAATACCTAAAATATTTCTATTTAAATACATTAAAGTTTTTTTGTTGTTGTTGTTTTGTTTGTATGTTTCTTTGATACAAGACTTCACTGTAGCCTGAGCTGAACTGGAACTCAATATATAGACAAGGCTGGTCTTGACTTTACAGAAATCCACCTGCCTCTGCCTCCAGAGTGCTGGGATTAAAAGCATGTTCCACCATGCCCAGCTACTGTTAAAGATTTTAACATAATTTTGTCCTATATTTGTGTGGATTAAGACATAAATGATTTTCTGGAGTCATTTTAATATTATTTTTTTCTTTTATCTTAAGATTTTTGTATGTGTACACAATGAACCATAATGATTTGTCCTCTAACAACACCCTACAAACCTCTCCAATAATGGTCCTCTCCCAACTTCATGTCCTTTTTAAAAATATGTTACCCCATTAAGTACAATTAGTTCTGTCCATATGTGCATGGGTGTGGGGTCATCTACTGGAGTTTTGGAAACCTCCCATTAGATACATATTAAAAAATAATGATTCTCTGGGACTGGAGAGATGGCTTAGAGGCTTAAAGCACTTGTTCTTGTAGAAAACCTTGGATTGGTTCCCAGCACCGACATGGCAGGTGATAAACATTGGTAATCTAGTTCCAAAGTATCTGACACCCTCTTTTGGCCTCCATGGACTTTGCATGAATGGACGCAATTAATATTGACATAGGCAAAACACTTCACATAAAATAATAAACAAATATTAATCAATCAATAAATAGATAAAATAATAATTCTCTTCCTCAGAAGCTTTCATTACCAGTAGCTTCCCTGTAAGGGATGGGAACTGGAGAGCACCTCCCTCAGCTACGCCAGAACTATGTCTGGTAGAGAGGCAGTGCCCTGGTCATTTTGACTTTAATTTCTCTGTGTCCTGAAGTCAAAGTGTGTCATACCTTCAGCAGTCCTGTCTTACTGTCTAGTTGTGGTAGATAATTGACAACAGTGTCAATAGCCCAAGTTTTCTTTTGTGACCTCAGGTTGCCTCCCTGATTAAAAAATCTTTAGGAAGGTACCCATGCCCTGCACTGTGATTTTAATTTAATAATTAGTCTTCTGGGAGAGACATTTTCTACCCATGTCGCTTTTATTTTAAGGCTATATTTTCAGATTAGCTTGCTAACTCCTGGGTTTCCATGAGGCATTTTCATGCATCCTTCATTTTGTTTAACCTGCCAGGGAGCATCTGCTCCCCTAGCTCCACGTAATCCTTTAATTCTCAGTACTTCGGCTCATTACAACAGCCATGTAGCACTATTTGAAATCAGGATACTTCCCACAGTGTTCTTTTTGTTCAGAGTTTCTTTGGCTATCCTTGGTTGTGACTCCATATAAATTTTCAGATTTTTTTTTGTATGTCTATGAAGACATGTCCTGGAATTTTGATTAGGATTGCATTTAATTTACAGATTGCTTTTGGTAAAATGACCATTTTTACAAGATTAAATTTTACTGTCCATTAATACAAAGGTTGTATTAGTTAATTTTCTGTTGCTGTGATAAATCATGACCATGCAAATCATAGAAGGAAAAGTTTATTTGGCTTACTGCTCAGAGGATTAGAATTCATAATGACAGGGGAGACACGGCAAGTAGAGCAGACTGGAGCAGGAAGCCAAAGCTGAGGGATCAAATCCCAAGCAGGCACAGGAAAGCAGAGAGCAACTGGAAATCCTGCAAGGCTTAAGTGCTCTCACAGCCTATCCCCAGTGACACACTTCGTCCAGCAAGGCCTTACCTGCCCAAAGCTCCCCAAACAGTATCACCAACAAGGGACAAAAAGTCCAAATACTTGGAACCTATGGGGGGCATTTTCATTCAAACCATCACATTCTACTCCCTGGACCCCATATGCTCATGACCATATAAAACACAAAATGCATTTACTCCAATTTCAAAAATCCCCTTTAATTTTCCAGTCTCAATACTATTCACAAGACTGGAGCCCCAAATCTCTTCTGAGACTCAAGACCATCTCCTGTACCAACTTCTGTTCTAGTTTCTTTCTATTGCTGTGATAAAAACACTGACCAAAACCCACTTGAGGAGGAAAGGGTTTATTTTGTCTTACATTTCCAGGTTATAGTTCATCACTGAGTGAAGTCAGGCCAGGAACTCTGGACAGGACCTGGAGGCAGGTGCTGAAGGACAGACTGGAGGATGGGTACTTACTGGTTTGCTCCTCTAGCCTGTGCTCAGTCTGCTTTCTTATACAAACAGGGCCAACTGCCCAGGGGTAGCACCATCCACAGAGGGCTGGGCCCTGCCACATCACTCGACCATGAAGAGAATGCCTCACAGACATCGTCATAAGCCAATTCAAAGGAGGAAATTCCTCAACGGAGATTCCTTCTACCCAGGTGTATCAATTTGACAGCAAAAGCTATTCAGCATAGAAGTCTTTCCACTTCATTGTGTGTTCTTGACTCTTTTTCTTTAATGTCCTAAAAACGCCGTCATAGATGTCCTTTCATTTCCTTGGTTAAGTTTTTTTCCTCGAGTGTATGTGTGTCTATTATGAGGTTGCTTCTCTGCTTTTATATATTTTGCAGTACACTTGTAATTGGTATATAGAAAGCTGCTAATTTGGGGGATAAACTTCCTGGGATTTTGCTGAATATATTTATTGCCTTAAAAGGTTTTTGGCAAAGCCTTTGATGTCTTCTGTGTAAAGAATCATAACAGCAGCAGAAGGGATGTCTTGAGTTCTTGTTTATTGATGCTCATTTTATTGTCTCTTTCCCTTGTCACACTGTCCCTGCAGGAGTTCACGCACGACGTTGAAGAAGATTGGAAAAGCTATCCTTGTTTTCTTCTGAATATGTGCTGGAATGTGTTGACATTTTCTCCATTTAGCATGGTATTGGCTAGGTTTAATGTATACAGCCTTTACCGTGCTGAGGTGTCCTTGCTCCAACCTTAGCTTCTCCGTGGCTTTTATCATGAATGGATGTTGGATGCTGTCAAAAGCTTCTCTGCTTCTACTGAGATAGTCATGTGATTTCCATCTCTGAGTTCCTTTGTGTGGTGCATTATATTTATTGTTTTATGAATGCTGAGTCACCCCTGCATCACTTAAATAAAAACAACTTAGTAATGACAAAATGAATGATGTTTTGATATGACCTAGAATTTGATTTGCAAGTACCTTATTGAGAAATTTGACATCTATGTTAATAAAGAACATTGGTCTATAATTATCCTTTAGGTGGTGTCTTTATCTTCTTTTGCTATCTGGGTAATACTGGCTTCATAAAAGAGTTTGACAGCTTTCCGTCCTTTTCTGTCATATGGATAACTTGAGTAATACTCAGCTAGTTCATTCTAGAAGTTCTGGTAGAATTCTGAAGTGAATATATCTGGTCCGCGGCTTTTTTTGTTGGAGACATTTTATTACTGCTTCAATATCATTGCTGGTTATAGATTATTTTGAGTTTTTTATTTCTTCTTAATTTAATTTTAACATGTCTTATGTGTCTAGAAACATATCCATTTTCTTTTAAGTTTTCCAATTCAGTGAGTTTATAGGCTATGCACTCACTTTTTTTTTTTTTAATTTCCATGGTGTATGTTGCAAGGCCTCCATTTTTGTCTCTAATTTATTGATTTGGATCTTCTCATTTTGGTCAACCTGCCTAAAGTTTTGTAAATTATGTTTATCTTATCAAAGGGTGATGAAAACTTTCTCATTTTAGTCAGTTTAGGACTCTAGCCCATGGGATGGTTCCACCTGCATTTATAGTAGGCTTTCCAATCAATAGTAATCATCAAATTAACTTTATAGATGGAATTAAGTTTGCTCACACCTGACTATGGAAATAGCACAGTAGTTTATACAGGTGGACCCAATGTGATCTTAAATGTCTTTGGATGTAGAAAAGGAAAGCAGAATGACAGAGACGGAGCATGAGGAAGAAGTGATGACTGAGAGGTTAGATAATGGAGGTGGGGGCTACGTGGTTACATGGAGGTTATAGAGAGGAAGGAAGGGTGTGAGCTATGGGGTGCCAGCTGCCTGGCGAAGTGGTAAAGGGCAAGGTCTTAGATTCATTTCCACTTATCTCATGATGAAGTCTGTTATCAGTACTGATGATCAGTTTTGCAAAGTCACTGCATGAAAACGTAGCTGTGCTAGCTGTGTGCATGAGGACTTCATATACATTTTGTTAACATTATTTCATGTCTTATTTTTTCATTTATTTGTATATATAATAATGTTACATTGAAGCTTAATTCACAGCTTTCTGATGCTGCAAGGATAATCTTTTATACATTTGTTAGCAATTTAGTTTCTATTTTGTAAAATACATTTCTTTTGAACAATATTCCATTATGTCCAACTTTACCAGTTGAATCTTACTTCAGCCACTACAGGTTTTGGATACCTGCATTTTGTCAGTTTACAGGTAGCAAGTATTTCATTCGTGGCTTTGCTTTATTATCAGATTTACACCTCTAAGGAACACAGAGGTCTGTGCATATTCACTTTGCCAGATGTGCTGCCTGTTATAATATACTCCATCAACGGTTGTCTGTGATACTTGACTTTCTAGGTTCAGGTAAGATGAAATACAATATGTTATATATGGATGGGGGCAAGGGAGATGATAGGACAATTTCTTTGAATTCACTATGTAGCACTGACATAAGCATTCTCACTAGCTATAGAAGCCTTCATGACAGACAGCTCGATCTATAACGCCTCCCTCCTGGCTCTATGTCACATACCACAATGGATCACTTTAGGCATTCCAATTTGTGAGACTGAGCTGTGACCAAACACGGATTATATGCTGTCTTGTGACCAACTTTTAGCCATGATTTCCAAACAGTTAAGCTCTATGTAAATTCTTCAATATTTGTTTTTATTTATTTTTACATTATGTATATGAGTGTACTGTCTGCATGTGTGTAAGTGCACCCGTGTCACACAATTCTTGTGTAGGTCAGAAAAGAGTGCCTGATTCCCCTGAAACAAGATTTATAGATGACTGTTAACTACATGTGAGTGCTGGTAATCCAACCCAGGTCTTCTGGAAGAGCAGCCTGTGCTCTTAACTGCTGAGCTATCTCTCCAACCCCTCCTTATTATTTATTTTGATAGTATATAATCAAAGATGTTTTTATCATAATCAAGTAGAGAATGCACTGGATATATATATATCATATATTAATATTGCATTATTGTAAAAACTCGTTTTCTCTAATCCATTGTTCAAGAGGAGAATTTCCCGAAGCGTTTTTTCCCTTAATTTTGAAGGTTACTTTCTTCTGGATCTAGAACTTGGAGCTGCACATTTGAAAACTACCCCGTGCTGTTCTTCTGCACATGGAAGTTCTGCTGTTATCGAGCAGATTTCCCCACAGGTGACGCGTCGCTTCTCTCTGCTTGCGTCCCACGCTCTCCTTCATCTTTGCTTTTTAGAAATATGTCCGGGATATATCTTCCTGTGGATTTCTTTGAATTGTTTTCTCAGAAGTCTCCAATCCATGTGGGCCTTTACATTTATGACTCTTGTCAGCTTTGCCAAATTTCAGCCATCATGTTACTATTGTCATGTTGAATCCTGATGTCTTTTGTCCTTTCTGTCTTTGGTGATGCTGGTGGCATATGCGTCTTCTTGCTTTGTCTGTACGATCCTGTACTTAGTGTTTAAGTGTGCCTTATCACTGCTGTCTCTTACCTCTGTTGTTAAATATTACCTGTTGTTCCATCTTTCACTTCATTGATTCTGGTATCTGCTGCTGCAGTTGTTTTCTTGAGCTGACACAATTAGTAATCTCTCCTCTTCCATCTCCTGCTGTGGCTGGGGCAGAACCACATTTTTATCATGTGGTCTCTGTAGTCATGAGCTGCGCACTCAGGAAGGCTTCAGGATGGGTTGATTTAACCCCTTGTTGCTGCCATCAGAAAGTTCATCTGCTTGCAGCTTTGAACTTGTATTTTATAATCTCAGTTTAAGTGGGCATACATGTGATCACAGGAGATAATTACAATATGCATGCCTGATTTTTCTTTCCTATATTGCATTTGTTTTTTCAAATTTTCATTGAATTTATGTGTATTTCACAGAGCATCTTAAACATCTTTATACTCCTTCACACTGGCCCGCTCCCTTAGCCTCTTCACTGGATTTCATGCATTCTGTCATTGTTGTTAAGTCTTATTGAGTCTAGTTAGTGTCCAAAAAACCCCTCAGTGCAAGTTCATCCACTGAGATCTAGTCCACCAATCTAGAGTACCTCCTGTTATGAAGATTAGCCCTTCCTTACCCAGTAGTAATCAGCTGCTCATAGTTCTTTGACTAGGATTAGGTCCTGCTGTCCATTTCCACAGTTCTGTGCTACACTACTGTCTGCATAGGTTTGCATGAGTCTTGAGCCTGTTGACATCATTGCTGTAGGTTCACATGCGTCTCAGGAGCCCGTAGGACTCTATTTTGATATGGTCATGCACCTCCTCTACTGGTTCTTAAAATCTTTCTGCCCCTTCTTCTGTAATGGTCCCTGAGGCCTGGGTGGGTGCAGTTTAATATAGGACCACACTCTGCATACTCTTAATCTTGTACTTTGGCCACCTGTCTCCTTTGTGTTCATGGACCTCTGTTGCATGAGGGAGCTTCACTGATGCTCACTTCTTCATTGATGAAAGTTTCTTTGATGGAAGGTGACTGGCATACTTGTCTGTGAATATGACCCATATTTACCACATAGTTAGAAGTTATATTTACCTAAGGATGTGACATTCTTGGGGCTTTCCCTAATATCTATGATCTCTTGAGCCATGTTTGGCTATGTTTCCAGTATAACACATGAGTGTTCTCTCATTGAGTGGGCTTTAACTCTAATGAGGTAGCTCCTGATTGCTCCTAAGATAAAAGTGCCACTACTGCCCCAATATAGTTTGCTGTGTAGTCATTGTTGTGATTATTAGGCCTTAAAGCTGGAGTTGGACCACTGATTGATTTTCTCCCTTAGCAGCTTGCATAATGTTCTCCAAAGCTTTGAGAGCTAGCCTTTAGGGAGGGGGGTTCCAGGTCAGTTCTAGCTCCGTTACTCCAAGTCCTGTGTTTGAAATACGTCTGGTCTTCTGCAGTAAGGACTTACTTTCAAGTTCTGGGAGTCAATCAAGGGCTGTATTAATAACCTATGTAATTTTGGGAGTCTCTTGAACTACCCTGGTGAACACCTCGAAGGGAAATTTCTCCTGTCTGGCACTGTTTCTTGTTATGTAGCCTGCAGCTATATACATGGTCTCATGTAGAGATACTGCATGTGTAATTTTTCAGTAGATTTTGAACTAATAAGTTTATAAGGCTTAGCTGGAACAAAAAAGCATATATTACATTTGTAATATACCATGAGCATAAAATTTGGCTGGTTCACAAGGCGCAGATCTCAGTGAGAACAGGAGAGTATGGGAATTGAGCATGTGGCAGCTATGACAGGCAGGTATTTGGGACTGATAGCCTGAGTGATCAATGTTGCTGCTCCATCTACAGCATCTTCTCTATCACTCAGCTATCGTAGGCCAGGGCACAAAATTTTAAATATGCTGGAGATTTACACTAGTGAGCATCTTCTCATACTGTTTTCCATTCATATGTTGGTTTTAGTGAAATGGATATTCATTTCTAATTGGAATATCTACATACAGTTTGCTGTATTTGGAATATTTTTTTATAATTTTTATTTATTTATTTTCATTTTTATGTATTATGTGTTTATGTGTTATGCCTGCATGTATGTAAGTGCATCTGTGTCATGTAGTGTTTGTGAAGGACATGTGTGTGCTGGGATTCGAACCCAGGTCTTCTGAAAGAACAGCTAGTGCTCTTAACCACTGTGTCATCTCTCCATCCCTGTATTTGAAATATTCCTGGTGTATAGTAAGTCTAAGTCCTTTGTGATACACGGCTTGAAATATCTTCTCCCTATCTATCACTGCTAAACAGTGTTTGGGAGCTGAAAAATGTTAGCATTCACTATGGTCAACTTACTGAAGTTTGACTTTTAAAGATTGTGTCTTTTTATGCCCCAAATAAGAATTCTTCACTAAGTCTTAAACTATTCATTCAGTTTTAACACTCTTACATTATTAATTTCATCCTTTTAGTTGAGGCCCATCTTGAGTTAATATTTGATGAGGTTGAGTATTTCATGTCAGGATTCTATGTTTTACTCATGGAGAATCAATTTCTCCAGACCCATTTGCTGAAAGGAACCTTCTTTACCCAAGGAGCTGATTTTGACTCTTGGTTGCACATTGGACTGTTTCTGTGTGCTTTGATCTTTTCTACTTCTGAATGCATCTTCCATCACGATCTGTACAGTAGCCCATCCCAATATCTTTCTTTTTTTCTAGAATTGTAAGCTATTTAGTTTTTTTTTTTAATTGCCTTTTCATGTTCACATTGAATCACCAGTTTTATATCTAAGTAAATCATCAGTTCAAAAAAGATTATTTTCTGTTTTAATAGGAGTTAGTATATTAAAATACATTTTATTATTATCTTCTGTCTTACAAATGTGTGGAACACTGATAATTCCACTGAGGTTTATTTCATTGTTAATATTCCCAACAGACAATGATGTTGTGTATGAATATGAAGGCTTTTGTCTTTGCTTTCTGTACTTTAAATTGTGTGAAACTTTTCTATTTACATTCTTTGTCTCAAAATGGTTTTAAGTAGACATAGTGAGAGCAGATGTCAGTTTTTGTGATTTAGAAAGAAAAATGTTGGTCGATCAGTTTTAAAATGATAACATCTGTCATTAATTTTAGCAGCATTTCTATCAGGTAGAATGATTTCACTTTCATATTATCTATTATTCTAAGATTTTTTTCTCATGAATGGTATTAAGTTTTTCAAGGGCTTTTCTCTGCCCATATCAAGAAGATCACTTTTATTCTCTTAATGTGATGAGCATCAATTTACTTTTATATAAGTTTCAATATTTTTCCAGTCCTCTGGCAAGTTTATGTGCATGAGGGAAAGTATTAGTAGGCAGTATTAATTTTCTTTTTCATATTGGGTATCTGAATTATAGTGACAGTATGAAATGAGTTTAGGACTCTTTTCTCCCCCATTCTCATCCTAGCTGCCCATGCAACGTGCTTTTGAAGTATAGCCTGGCCTCTCCTGTGTTTCATACCTGCCACCAGGGTTGACAAGCTGCCGGTGTTCTTGCTAGGTCAGATAGCAAGCTAATCAAAAAGTAAAATTAAGAAAGAATTTTAACAGAGGTACCTTTTATGGGTGCTGCTCCCAGATTTCATATATCAGTAAATTAAACCTTCAGTGCCCGGTGTAGGCTGTCTCCCAATCAATACAGATATTGACTGTTGGTTCTTCTGTAAAACTACTTGGCTAGCCCCTACTGCCAAAGACACTACATGCCTTGGTCACAGGACAGAGAACTAGTGATTGGAACTGGGCTGAGAGCTTCCTCCCTGTTGGCTAGTATACCTCGTCAAAAGCCCATGGCTGGGTAGTTCATAAGCCCTGGTGGGGACTCAACTACTCTTATGTGATGAGGACATGCTGTGCTGGTCCTATTGCCATCTGATTGCCAAGTTTATGCCCGTAGATTGGTTCTACTATCTGCTTTGGTCAGAACAGCGTCCTTTGCAGTTGTCCATGGGACTGCATAGATTGAGAACTGGTCAAGATACAGAGAATATATGACTGTCTAATGACCAGTCATAATGAAGGACGATGATAACACCTTCTCAAGGCTCAGGGAATATTGTGAAAGAAGGGGTACAAATAATGTCATAGCTACAGAGGAGGGAAAGAAACAATGTGGAATGCTGAATTGTTGGCATATGAGCATTACATACTAAAATTTACAGTAGTGGTGATTCCCTGACCAAAATCACTAAACATTGCCTCAGCACCCTGTCTAGAAAGGGGAGTGACACCTGGGGCCTCATCCCTCTCCTTGGATTTACACAGAGACAATGATTAATCTGGGAGAAAGAGAAATATTCTTCAATATTGCGGCTACTGGGACTGCTAGTAATCTGCATGTGCTCTTGTAAACAATAATGAAACTCATTGGGTCACCCAGAAAAAGACTGGAATGTAGAAGGAGGACTAGTTGGGAAGAAATGGAGGATGAATGGGAGTGGGAGAGAGACAAGACCGTGTAATGGGGGGAATGATAGTCAAGGAAATCGATTGTTATGTATAAGTAACATATGCTAACAAAATATTTTAAAGCATTTAAGTATGAAATTTTATTTTACTGCTGATCTTATCTTATGAAAGCCAGCAAACACAAAATCACTGAACTCATACATGGAATAACTAATGACATTAGAATTTCATAGCTGTATAACCATGTTTCATTCCTATCATAACTATAGATACAGTGCACAAATAAGCTCAGTTTTTACATTTTACTTATTGGTGCATGGATATTCTTTTGAAACTCCCCAGTTTTGTGTAGCTGGTTTGATGGAAAAGACTAAAGAGTATGGTAATATGTGTTGATCAATATTTCCGTTGACCTCTGTGTCATCGTTTTCAGCATAAATTGTTAAGCAAGAAAATAATTTGCATAAGAAAAACTATGAACGTCTTCCTTAGAATGCCAATGCCATGCCGTTCTTCAGGGTTTGAACCGCGTTGTAAATGGAGCAGAAAGCTAACCTCTCTGGTCGTCAGCTCCTCCACCTGCTCCTTCATGATTGCTGCATGCTCTCCTTGCACCCGCTTTGTTTCCCACTGAACTCCATGCACTGTGAGCTACCCAATATTTTGTGCTAACGGTGATTTTAAAATATATTTTTGTAATATATATTATATTGCAAATATACTTCATATAATATATAAAAGGAACAGTCAGGAAACAACAGGCATGCATATTGCAAGTGCCTCCTGTGCTTTTATTTATGCTCACCTGGGCTTGGATTGTGAAACACAAACTCAAAGATGTACACGTGAAGAGCTTTCTGGGGGCAGCACCAGAGGGTTCAACTAAGTGTGAAGCCCTCCAAAGTGGGAAGATCATGGTGGACATCATAGGATAGAAGAGTAATTCTGTCCCAGCTCCACCTATATTGGCTATTTGCATGCTGATCTCTGCCTCTCTGCCCTGGCTAAAACAGTGACATTTTTTTCCCAAGGCAAGAGCCTGGGTTTCTGTAGGCATTCTTAGTCAATTTTCATTTCTCAAGGATATCAGTCCTTGACTACCTACTTACCCAATACCAAAAATATTGCCTCATTACTCCTATCTGAATTGAGCTATTTAAGGAAGTAAGGCAAATCTGGTACTAACCATTTATTCTCAGCTATAAAAACAGAAGTGCAGTTATTCTGTAATAATTTTAGTAACTATTAGCTATGAGTTATAGAGTACAGGGTAATAATTATTACATACTTAAGTTCAGCTGAAAATTCTGAAGTCAGAGTGACTTCTTTTACTTAGTAGTGGAATCTTTGTGTTAAGTAAATGTGATAAATCTAGGTCTGAATGTGCATTTTCTTCCTGGTTTCAATTCAGGCTGTGATTGCATTGCTGTAAGAGCCTATTATTTTACCTAAATGACAGGATGGGTGAATAGGATATTGTGTATTCTTCCTACCTGTGCTGATAGTAACTATAAGGATGAGATTACAGAAAACAGATTACAGAGAAGTCCTACTATGATTAGTAAGTCCCTAGACATGAATCAAAAGAACAATCCATTTAGTGTAGAAATGACAACTGATTTGCATTTACACAGTGTATATTTCTGATGTTTGAGCCCAGAAAGTTTTCTGAAGTAGTGTTAATGCTTCTATTCAGTTCATATTTTATATGCTTAACTTGCAGTGAAAAGATAGCCAATAATTTAATCATTGATTGGCAACTGTTTAATGTTCCCTGCAGTAAGATTAGATCACTTTGGCATGGCTGTTTTTCCAACTCTAATGAGATAAGAACTGGGCTGATGCTTAAATACTTTTAGTTACATAACTCTATTGAAAATAATTCAAGTACTTGTTTAGACAAAAGTTGCAAAACGATGTCCTGTCACTCTGAGTATTTTTAATCATTGCACATAAAAAAGTGAGAATAGCTAAAAATAATGAGATTTTACTCTATCAATTCTGTCCCATGTGTAGTCCTAACTCAAATGTATTGTATAATAAATTTTACCTCTTCAAATGTTTCTTCAGCAGAACATTAGATGACACACTGAACGGTCTCTCCCCACCTCTGTCTGTATGAGAGAACTGCACAGGAATAATCATTTTCTTCTCCTGGAGTGCTGGGACTAAAGAGTGTGTCACCATGCACACCACAATTTTAAAGTGCATAGTAATTAAAGTAATTCTACTCATAGATAAGAATTGACTATAAATGTCCTTTTCAGAATTTCATTAATTTTAATGTTTTCATTAAATTATGTAAACTTGCTTGTTTAATATTTTTCCTTTAGAGAAATACCTAAACACATTGTGTTTGTGTCTAGATCCAGAGATCTACTAAATGAATATGCTTAATAATTTAATACATTGCATCATTGTTTCTGCTTTGTGAAATGTCTACCTTCCCTGTGTATTAAAGTTCAGCTCTGGTCACATGTTGATGTAGGTCTATATAAATTAATAAGCTAGCATATTATATACTTGAGTTGATAGTTACAACTCATAGCAGCTTTTCTATCAGAATGTGTTTTTTCATATTTCTTTATGATATTTAGTGAAAGAAAATATTTTCTTGGATGTGAAATTGGCTATGTTCTCTTCAAGGTGTATGACCCCTTAAAAGACAAATAATACAGGTAAAAATATTATATAGAAGGTTGGAGAGATGGCTCAGTCAGTGACTGCCTGCTGCAAGTTCACAGCCATCCATGATATAAAAGACAGGCATGGAAGCCTGTGTATCTAACCAGAGATGTGGGTGGGTGCTGGAGAAAGCTGAGTTTCTCGAGTTCATTAACTAGCTAGTCCAACCAGTCAGTGAAAACCACATTTAATGAGATACCACGTCAAAAGAATAAGGTGGAGAGCAGTGAAGGCAGACGTGTTGACCTCTGGCACATACACATGCAAACACGTGCACCCTCATGCATATGTGTACATACCCATGTGAGCACATATGCATACAAAAACATGAAAACTATATAGACTTTTATTAAAGATATTAGCATATCAGACTCAGAATTTTCATGTTGTTGCCCACCACTATATTACTTGTAACATATATGTTGGTAATATATACCCATTTCATATAATTCTTTAATGAAAGATTAGTAAATAGAGGGTAGTGTTTTGTTCTTGTTTGAATATGCAAACAACTCAAAAAACAATGAAAAAAGAAAATAAATGACCCAATAAAAACATGGGCTACAGATCTGAACTACCTCTATCCTTGCAGTAGTGGCACTGTCATCTGGGGGATCAATCGACAGCTATCTATCTGGACTTAAAGCCCTCTCAGTAGGAGTGAACTCATGAGTGGCACTGTAAACTTAGCCAAATATGCATGGCAGGAGAGAATGTTGATCCTAGAGAAATCCCTATCTCTGTCATATCCCTATACAAATGAAATTTCTTACCATATGCTAAATATGGATCGTTATATTTACAGACAAGCATACAGTACACTACTCACCAAAGATGCTCCTTTGTGCAACAGATGGAGGTTACTAGAGAATTCCACAACTGTTCAGACACAGAGAATGCATGTCTAAGAGATGCCAAGTACTAGGTGACATATCTACAGTTGAACCTCTACACTTAAGGCTCATGAAACAGAGCAGAACAAGGGCTAGAGGGAAAACGAATGCAGCCCTTAACTCTAATCAGTAAAGCTTCCTTATACAACAGAGTATGTGGTTCAGGAACACAGAGAAGCAGAGCTTTTCAGGCCACTGGAAGCCTCCACATGTGGACTTGTTGCAATGGTGGCATCAAACACAGTTCCCATGCCAACTCAATTAAAAAAGGGCCCAGAGGGGAGGAGAGAAATGGGTGGCAGGCCAGCCCTAGACTAAGGACTATTGGAAAGGTTGATATTTTATATTAGTTATTATAGATCAAAAAGAAGAAAATGAGTCAGGTGTGGTATAGCACATCATTAATCCCAGCACTTGGGAGGGAAAGCCAGCTTGGTTTATGGGATCTAGGCCACCTGGGGCTTCAGGGAGACCCTGTCTTAAAAAGATAAAAAAGAGGAAAACTATTGTGTTATATGAGGTAGTAAATTTTTTTTTGCCAAAGCATGGCATGAAAATTCTCATTCATATGTAGAGATGTCACAAGCCCAACACCAAATCATGAAACTACCTCTATTGCTATCGATATAAAACAATATTCTATATCAGAACTGAGGGGGAAGCAGACATGCGGGGGTGCATTGAAATTACTATAATTCCAGTTAAAATCCTGGGTAATATGCAGTGCCTACATATTTTTAAATTAAGCATTTTATATTTTTTAAATTAAAAAATTTTATGTGTATGAGTACATTGCTTGAATGCATGTGAAGTGCACCCATGTTGTGCAATGCCGATGGGCATCAGAAAAGGGTATCAGATCCTCTGAAACTGGAGTTAAGATTTGTTAGCTACCATGTGGCAGCTGAGAATGGAACCCAGATCCTCTGCAAGAGCTGCCAGTGCTCCTAACCACTGAGCTGTCTCTCCAGTCCCAAAATTAACATTTTAGCAAATTAGCAGTTGAACATGCTTTGAATGTAAAGGAGATGTATACTAGAAGACTAAAGAAACGTGGAATAAAAACTGCCTTCTTATCAAAGGCAGGTGTATATATTTTTTTAATTTTATTGCATTTATTTACTCAATGAAATAGTTCATTAAAGGAGCATGTGTGCCACCATGTGCATTTCATGCATGTGTAAGTCGGAGGATTTGCTTGGATTAATTTTCTCATTTCACCACGTGGGTTCTAGGAACTCAGTCTAGCATAGGCAAGAGACAAGTGCCTTTAATCCTCTGAGCCATCTTACCGCCCAGATATTCTGTGTATATTAAAATTAATCCTTAGAAAGCTATTTAAATTGAAAAAGATTGTGGAATTTAAATCAATGTTGAAAAGCTATGTTTATATGGGGAACTCCTAGCAATTGCAAAACCTACTGTAAAACTTTAGTGGTCAACACAAACACGTAAGCAACACACACACATACATACATACACGCACACACAGACACACAAGCATACACACACATACAGACACACACATATACACACATGCACACACATACAGACATGCACACACGCATGCACGCATACACACACACGCATACACACATATTACCACCACCACAACGACTACACAGTACATATCACATACACACTCTGAATAGAACAAGAATGAAAGCCTGTCCTAAGGGAGGTGGCTACTATTGGTGAGTGATGTACAGCATCATCTTTGACCTCAGCTTCTAATAGACAAGATAAAAGCTGAGAAAGTTTCTACGTTAACACAGTTATTTTCTCCATTATCTACAGAGGCAGATTAGAAGGGAATAGGAGCAAACCCAAACAAACAATAACAGCAAACTGGAACACAGAGAGGAGAAACAAATAATGGGTGGTTGTGCTGGATGGCTTTAGTACCAACTTGACACACCTGGGCTGAGGGAGCCTCAATTGGGGAATTGCCTCTATTGGACTGGCCTGTGGCCATGTCCTTGGGGCACCTTCTTGATTGTTGAGTGATGTGGGAGGGCCCAGCCCACTGTGGGTGGTACCACCCCTGGGCAGGTGGGCCTGTGTTGCATAAGAAAGCAGGCTGAACAGGGGCCAGGGGAGCAAGCCAGTAAGCAGAGTTCCTCCATGTCCTGTGCTCCAGTTCCTGCTTCCAGGTTCTTGCCCTGAGTTCCTACCTTGGGCTCCCTGATGAACTGTGACCTGAAGGATGTAAGATAAAATAAACCCTTTCCTCCCCAAGTTGGTAGTGGTCAGAATGTTTTGTCACAGCAGTGAAGAAACAAACTAGGACACAGGCACAATGGTTGGGCGTCATTGCTCTCTAAGAGCAAAGCCAGCATTTGATCAAAGCTATGAGTCTACCTCTCACAACACTTTCCCTGTGGTAGTTTGGAGCAACCATATGCAAGGGCCTGCTTTTCCCTTCCATCCCTGTTCTCCCTTTCAAATGAGAGCATTGCTCACGCCCATTACCTTCATTTTACTGAGTTTTGCAGGCAGAGAGAACATCTGGACCATGTGATCAGCAGCCAGATGTGAATATGATATTCACTAGGGTTCTTCCTTTATGTCTGACGTCTAAGTTGCCTTGAATAGTTTTTGGAGAGGATTGAACCTATTTTGTACATTAGAGGGAAATACATACTCATGACAGACAGGATGATTAGGCTATTGCTTCGCCAAACTCCTCTGTCTCCAAATAATAAAGTTATACTGTTAACTGTCACAATACTTGTAAGTAGAGTCTATGTTTCAATATCATAGGGTGTGTGTGTGTGTGTGTGTGTGTGTGTGTGAGTGTATGTGTGCTTGTGTGTGGTCACACACTTGCATGAGTGTGTGTGGAGGTCAGAGAATAACCTCAGATTCTGTGTGTGTGTGTGTGTGTGTGTGTGTGTGTGTGTGTGTGTTTGTATTCTTAGTATGGGTAAAACTCCAGTTCTGATTAGTGTCTAAGAAGTTTCCATTTATGTCTGCTGCATGTCATGGAAGAATAGCATCATCTAGGATTTACTCCTTTAGGCTGTGACTTTGAAAGAGGAAGGTGAGAAGTAAATCAGAAACTGAGGTCAGCTGAGCTCAACAGAACTCAGCAAAGTTCAGCTGATTCCACCCTGCAGGATTGCCAGAGAAATAAAAGCATTCTACAACAGTGATGTCCTGGGATTGCCACTGCTGGGTTAAAAGATAATAAACTTAGCCACCATTGGCCAATATCAAGAATCCTCCATTAGCAGCACACAGTTGTACAATGTCTTAGTTCAATTAGGCTATTCTTCTTCATGAACAGAGTGGTCAACACATGGACATGGTTCCCATGTATGAGTAGGGGCTCAGTAGATCCGGAATAAAACATCAACTATGTGGGTAGGTAAGCAACAGAAATTTATTGTCTTACAGTCTGGAGGTATTAGTCTCCAAATAACACATGAGTGGGGTCATGTGTCTTCTGTAACATGTAGGAAAATCCTTCTCTGTTCCTAACTTTCTGTGTTTTACTTGCAGCATTTTCATTACTGAGCTTGTAGATGCAGCACCACCTTCTGTTCCCTGTGTCGTCAGAGTCTTCAATCAGTCTTACTCCCTGTCTGTCTCACTATCTTCCTTTTAATAAGATCACCCATCCTATTGGATTGGAGTGCACCCTGATTGTCGGCCTCCCCTCTGCCCGAACTCTGCTGCCACCGAGAGACGGGTCCCCATTGCGGAAGGTCGGGGTGAGGAGAGAGACCAATGGGGGGAGTGCCTTGGGTGGCTGTGAGTATATAGGGAAGAAAACACCAGGGGGCAGTGTCAAGGGACAGCTCGTTTATTATGGCAGAAACAGGTTTACATAGGAAAGCTTCCTGGGCAAAGAGGTGGGGTTAGTTTCTTGGCAGGCCAGCAGGTAGGGGGAAGGAGGGAGTTTCTAAGGCTATGTGGCCTTTATCCTGTCCTTCAGTTGCATAATCTACAAGGGACCTGGTTAGGATTAAAGGATTGGAGGCTTAATAGTTTTTCTTGGGGGTTGCTGGGTAAGAGAGAGTGTATCTAGAATGGACCAGGCCAGTTCCCTGCCGTCCTCAACAGGAGGTATCTAGCCTGGCAGCCATGCTCTACATTCCAGGCACTACTGACTTATCCCAACACCTGATGACCTCATTTCAGTTTGATGTTGTCTATACTGATCCTATCTTCAAATAAGATCATATTTTGAAATACTCAGGGTTTAGGACTTCAACTTATAGTTTAGTGGTAGATACAATTCAACCCAGAGCAACTACCTCATGGATTGGCTTTAGTCATTGTTTAAATTGAGTTATTCTTTAAAGTAGCAGCAGTTATTAATATTCTTTGGACTACAGATCTCAGAAAGAGCACAGCAAATTTGCATTGCAAGTCAGATACACATCCACTTCAAGAGCTCCTCTTGGTTAAATGTTCCCTGCAGTATAAATAGATGCAATATCATGTGCTACATGAGTATATTTCTGTGAAGTTGAGAAATTTGAAAAACTTCATAGTTCTACAACTTCAAATGGCTATTCAAATATTTCATCATGAATGGGGGAGGGGCCCATGAGTTCCCACCCTGCTCTGAGGGATTATTGATCATTAACAGTAATTGGGAGAGTGGGTGCCATTTTCCTCAGTGGTATAGTCACAGAAAACTGCCTTTGGCTACTGAGTAACCTGGGGCAAGTAACATTGACTCAGAGGGCCACATACACAAAGAAGACATAAAGCAGGATGGGGCTGTTGAGCAGAGGTCTAGTAGGAGAGGAGCAGGTGAAGCAGGGGCATGGCAGATAAAAATGACAAAGTTCATTACATAAATGTGTGAAACCATCAAACCAAAAAAGGTTTTTAAAAGATGTAGTACTTAAAATTTTCCGTATATTCATGATTCGTTTTTGGTCTCTGATTATTCTACAAATGACTAGACCTACATTATTCTAAACTAACTAAGCAATGCTATTTTTGAAAAATAGGAACTGTCATGGTGATTTAAATTTGGATTACATGTATATTTAAAGTGCAGTATTTTACACAAGATGCAAGAATTTTAAAACAGAGAATATGTTTTTTGAGGACTGGCTCTAACTTTGCCTTTGGTTAAGTCATATTTCATCTTGATCACTCTTGGAGGTTAAATAATATCAGGAGATATCTGGAGTAAAAAGATAATATATTCCTTCTTCAAATAACTTACTTGTTTGGAAAGAAAGAACTCTGTGTGCATTTTCCTGTGGTAGCCATGCCTCTGCCCTCTCACCTCTCCCATAGTGTTTTATAACAACCTTTTGGAGGAATTCCCCCCTTCACAGTACTTCCCACAGGGCTGTAGACTTTGAAAGCACCAGCACCAAATAGGCAGGTATGTTTATGGACAATGAAGAGTCTTCTGCTTGGTGTTTGAAATCTGAGAAGAGAATTGTTAGAATGAAAGACACAGGTGCTGTTTCTGATGCAGAAATATTAATCCTGTTTCCTTAGAGTTCCCATCAGTGGTGGAGCAGGAACAGTATTCCTAACATTGCTACTCCTTAGCTGTTGCTCTAGTGATTGGCTTTATGGTGAGTCACATGATTCAGTGAAATACACAAATTTCCACCCTATCAACTCATCTGCATTCATCAAAATCTCCCAACTGGAAATGGCTGCACGCCACGTTCGGTGGCGTCCTTGCTTGTGCCAGGGCCTTTATTGAGTGTGATTTGTGGGAAAGGGACGATGAAAGCACCTGGATCTGGAGTCACTTTTGCACTCACCAGTCCTTTTAATTACTGACACCGTGTCCGGAACTCATATTCGCAGTCTGTGCTGCACATTGCTCTCAGAATGAGGTTTTAGAGCCAAGGCCAATAACATCCCTTTTTTGAGTCCTCAAGGTCACCCCTGGTCTTTAAGTGTTCTTGGGGCCCCTCACACCAGCATTCCGCGTCCTACACGTTATGACTTGAACTTTACTTTCTAGCTATAATGTGTCTTTTATTCTCTTGTGGGCAATAATTTTGCACAAAGCAGAGCAGGAGCTGTGCCATCTGCAGCCTCTGCACACAAGGGTGACTCACTTTTGCTCATATCCTCTCTACCCACCAATGCATCCTTCCTCAGCCTATTCCTGACAAGTTCTACCCACATATGAAATTAATGTCGAATTCTGCCTTTTCATTTCAAAACATTCTATAATTTATAATAATTTATATAATTCTTAATTATTTTCTACTAGTAAAGATAAACTTTACTACTATAGTTGTATTTTGGCCTTATTTAGTGGCTAATGTGTGCTTTTATCTATATACAAAATAAAATACTAAAAGATTGGTCTCTTCTAGTTCCCTAAACCACCTAGCCAACGTTTATGTAGTAGATTCTCAGGAAACACTTTCAGTTCAAGTAGAAATTGAGTAAGCCATACCTGTTCTCTTCCAAGATGGATGAACTACTGCTCCAAACACCTGTTAAGCTATGTGCTATAGAAATTACAAAGTAGCTTAAAATGTAACATGGATGTAAGAGTTGATGAGCCTGGAAATCCTAGTGTAAGTCTGTGAGGAGTGAGGACTTTGAAGGGGCTAGCCACACTTCCCTGTTGTCCTGGCTTGGCCTTTCTTCAAATATCTTTCCATGCTCAGGGTGTGGCATGTCTGAAGTGGCACGTGGGCCTGAATATATGTAGAGAAATGGAGATAATCTCTGTGACCATGATAGTAGCTAACTTAAGAGGAGGAAAGGCTTCCCTTGGCTCATTGTTCAGTGGTTTCAGTCCATGATCAACTGTTTCCATTGCCTCTTAGCCTTGGGTGAGGCTGGACACAGTGACTGGGACAGGATGAGCAAGCAAAGCACCCACCTCATTGTTCTTCAGAAGCAGAGAAAAGGGCTGAGGCCCCAGCACCCCATTTAAGGCATGCCCTCAAGGATCGAACTTCCTTTTCTAGGCTAGGCCAAACTCCTCAAAGTTCTTCCAACTTCCCGTAGGGTTTGGGAACACAGCATGTGGACCTTTCGATCCAAATCATACAGTTTCTTACAGCAGGCTCAAATCAGAAGAAATTTCATCCCCAGATGATCCTAAAGGAATTCTTTGAAATGTAGTAGATAACGAAATGCTATCTAATCCTGTGGAAATTGCCTCGTGTTATTGTGTCCCCTCAGGCTTGGACCTAGCCCTGCTCCTGCTTTTCCAGCTCCAGATCTCTGGACTACACTCTCAGTCCAGACCTGCCCACTGCATCCTGAGCCCCTGCACCCAAACTAGCTCAATTCTATACCTCAGTTTGTTAGACTCTCCACTGGCTGCCCCCACCCCAGTCTTCCCTTGGTCTGCCTCCTGTCTGCCTGCCACAGACCTGCCTACTATGCACCAGGCCTTGGTTTGCACCCTGAGCAGCTCCACTCTCTCCCCACACTCTGTTCCACTTCTAGCCTTGAGCCTAGACCTGGTCCTATACTTCCTACCTCAGATCTCTGGACCACACTCCTGAACCAGACACTGCCCACTATGTCCTGATCCCCTGAACTCAGACTAGCTTCATTCTCCAGCTTCAGGGCCTACACCTACCCTGCTTAGTTTGCTAGATACTCCCCAGGCTGTCCCTACCTCCAACTTGCCTTTGACCTGGACCCTCCTGATCTGTGTGACATAAACCAGCCTACTACCGTGCAAGAACTTGAAGTACATACCAACTAACTTTTCATACCTGAGCAAAAAGCAACTAAGCTACAACAACAATAAAAAACACAGAACCAAACTTCAACTAAACAAAGGCAGAATGGATTTCCTATCAGACCCACAGCCAACAAAAGGCATTCATATGCCCAAACAACAACACAAAACCCAAATAATATGAAAAACCGCTAGAATATGTCTTCAAAAAAGCCCCTCAGTCCTGCAGAAGTGTAGTACAATGAGACTTACCCAGAAGAAACCCACTACACAGAATTTAAAAGAACTTAAAGAACTAATCGACACAGAACTCGAAGAGCATAAGCATGAACTTGTGACTGCAGCTCAAGAAAATACACATATATGACAGAACGAAATAATAAAAACAGTTCAGGACTTAAAAAGTAAATTCACAAGAGATAGAAATATTAAAGTAAATCCAAGCCAAAATGAAGATGGAATTGAAAAACTCAATAAGTCAATTTGAAACGACAGGAGAAACCACAAACAGAACGAATGAAATGGAAAACAGAATATCAAGACTGGAGGACAAAGTTGAAGAACTGGACTGCTCAAGCAAACGCTATGCAAAATAAACAACAGCAACAACATAGGAATGGAATACTCAGAGGCAAGGAATGATGAAATCATGAAATTTGCATGCTAATAGATGGAACTAGAAACCACTATACTAGTTAATTAGCGCAGTCTCAGAAAAGCAAGGGTCGCATGTTCTCCCTCATTTGCCGATCTTAGCACCAGTCCCTTTTATGTGAGTGTATATCCTGATGTAACTCTGGGAGCCAGGAAAAAGGAAAGGAACCATGGAGGTGAAGGGAAAAAAAGAGCCTGAGAGGGGGATAGTAGGAAACAGATGTTACCAAGGGGAAATGACGATATTCATCTGGGAAGGGAGGAGGGAAGGACAGATGGAACCAAGTGGGTAAATGGGAAGGAACCAAGAGATAGGGGATAATAGGAGACAGGTATTATCAAGGGGGAAATGGGGGCACTTAAACTGAAAGGAGGAGGTAAGTTAGATATGGAGAGAGAGGAGAGAGATAAATAAAGCTTATGTGGTATGAAAAGCAAGAGGGATATGTATTAGTTCAAATTACCCCTGAAAAATATACATACACTATCTGAACACCAGTGTATGTGCTTACCTGAAGGCTACATAACAAGAAACACAGCGCCAGACAGGGAAACCTCCCTTACAGGTGTTGGTCATTGTAGACAAAGAGACTCCCAAAATAACAGAGGCTATCACCACTGCCTTGATTCCCTTCTAGAACTTGAAGGTAAGGCCCTATCGCTGAAGACAGAACATACTTTGGGGACAGGAGTTGGAGCAATCAAACTGGAACTAATCTCAAAGCCTCCTCCCTGAAGACTATCTCTCATAGTTCTAGGGCATGCTACGCAAGTTGCTAAAGGAGAAAATCAATCAATATTTCAACCCAGATTCAAAGCCTAATGACTACAAGGACTGGCACCACAAACTGTCTATATGGGTGCAGTAGTGATACTTATCTAGGGAGTAATCAACAGCTATATAATTTGGCTTAAAGCCTTCTCATTGGTAGGGAACTCATGGGTGGTACTGTAAACATAGTCAAATACACATGGCTGGAGATATCATAGATCCTAGAAAACCCTATCTCTGCCATATCTCTAGACAAATGAGATTTCTTAGTGTATGTTAATATGGATTCTTATATTTACAGAAAAGTATACTGCATACCACTCATCTGAGGAGCTAGTTTGTGCAAAAGATAGAAACTATTACAGAGTTCCACAGCTGGTCACACACAGAGACTATATATCTGAGAGATAACAAGTCCTAAGTGACACATGTACAGTGGAACCTCTGTACTGAGGGCTCATGCAACATAACAGAACAGAGGCTAGAGAGAATACTAATACATTCCTCAACTCGCACCAGGGAAGCTTCCTCGTACAAGATAGTACAATGCACACAGAAGGATATAACTGGCCACGTTTTAGAGGACAAAAGACTACACAGTGTGTGCCCCTGGAGAGGTCTCCTATAGTAAAACCCACCCACATGTGGCTCAGGGACCACTGCATAAAAGGAAGCAGAAAGACTGTTAAGAGCCAGGGTTAGTGCATGACATAAGGAAACAGAGGTTTTCGGGCCTCTGGGAACTTGTTCATATGAACTTGCAACAATGGTTACAGCATGCACAAGATCCAAACCAAGTCAATCAGATGAGAACCGAGCATAGAACTGGGGAAATGGGCAGCAGGCCCCAACCATAGCCAAGGAACTATTGGCAGCTGACTTCTGCTGGGTGAGGGAAGAGTAGATCTTAAAGGGCATGATTCTAGACAGGCTGACTATTCTCCAGTCGGTGAACTTGAACTGAGAAGCATTTGGGAACAAATGCTTCATCAGAGAGGACTTAACATATATGATAGAACATATCAAATTTGGTGGGGTACTTATGGGGGTTCTTATGGGGAAGGGGTCTAAATTTGATCATGAACTATTATATGAAATGCACAAAAACTCAATAAAAATACATTAAAAAAGGAAATTGACTCATGTGATGATTGGGCCAGTGTCACACAACCAAGTGCAGATAAGTGGATGAAATACAATGAGACCATCAGGTACATGTAGACTTAGGAAAGTGACCAACTTCCTTGAGACAATGGGCCTACTGAGGGGTCTTATGATTTGGATTTGAACTATCCTTCAAAATAACATGTGTTGAAGGCTTGATCCCCAACGCAGGGGGGTTGAGGAAATTGACTGGATTATGAGATCTCTGATCTGATCAGAAGACTTAGTCATTGATTGGTTCATAATTGCATGCCTGCTGGGCGATGGTGAATGTATGTATGAGGCAGGGCTAGTTGGAACATGCCCTTGAAAGTGATGTCCTGTTCTAATTCTTGGCTCTTTCATCACTCTCTGCCTCACCCCGCTTCCAAGCCAGCATAAAGTGTACATCTTTACTCTCCACTGTAATATTCTGCCTTACCACAATATCATAGTCATGGGGTCAATTGCCCATGGATTAAAACCCCTGAAACCACAATTCCGAATAGGCCTTTCCTGCTGGCAACTTGTTTCTCTCAGGTATTTTGGCACAGTGACACAATGATGACTGACACATGGGGAAAATCTGATTGCTGAATAAGAGAAAGGTGCTCACAGAGCAACCTACACTGCGTGGACGTGGCGACTTCTGTGCCTGACCGTAATCTAGAGCTGGAAGATGGGATGCTCCCTCCCAGGCAAAAGGCTTGACCACAGTATAAGCCAAGCTCTCAGTGTTTCCCTCCTGAGACCTCACTGATTCTGTTTGTAAATTTTTCTTGTTGCTTTACAGTCATCAACTTCTGACTAAAGGGAAAAGTCAATAAAATCATGTAATGCTAAACTAATATCAAGGAGCCTCTGAAAACATGTTAACAGCTGCCTACATTTGGGCCTGCTCTGTCGAGGGTAGCATGATTGTGTTTCCAATTATAATCATGTCAAAGTATAATTAAATGATATGGTGGGAAAGCAACAATTCTAACTTTGATAATCACAGAAAGAGGTGTGACATTCAAAATCTGAAGAGAGTGTTGCTTGGTTTTGAGTTTGACAAGCTACAAAATGTTCACGTGAAAATGACTACTGAGCTGTAAGCTTTATAAAGTGCATCATGCAAGGAAAGCACAAGGAGTCTGATGTCAGTTTTGTTCTTTACCTTCTTGAAAATTCTAGGAAATAATATTTCTAAAGAAAGGTCTTATAATATGTAGGTTAAATGTTTATTATTTTCATATTTTAAAAAAATTTTATACATTCCTACATCTTTGGAGAAAATAAAGATTGGTTAATGCTTTCTGTTATTGGCCCACATGCCAAAGAATCCTACAGAATACAAAGGAGAGCAACAGGGTTCCCACCCACCTCACCTGCCCCAGCCCGCGGGGTCTGCAACAGAGTACCTGGATTGGGGGGTGGGGATGAAAATGAGGCAAGGACAAGAGAAATGGAGACAAGACAGGATTCTGATCGTCTCCTTTATTGAAGCTCAAGCAAGAATTTTTATAGAGAATGAAAAAAAGGAACACAGACTGCAAACCACTATCAGTCAGAGCATGAGGGCTCCGACGCACATTAAGGGAGGAATCTCTGATTATAGAAGAATAGAACCGTATGCTGGAAAGGAGAGCAAGGCCGTGGGCTAGGGCTATCTAGCAAGGCTATCTGGCCCTGGCCTCAAGCCAAGGTTTTGGGCCAAGGTTTTGAGCCCCGACTGCAAGCCAAAGCCGTGGGCCCCGGCTGCCTGCCAGGGTTTCCAGGCCAAGGCTGCAGGCAGAATGGAAAGCTGACAACTCGGGCCTGCCAGCAGTTTTGAGGAGTGGCTGAGACTCAGTCTACCAACATGCTGAGATGTCTCCCAACATGCCGAGACTCAGGCTCCCAACATTCACCCATACAGGCTTTGGTATTCAGGTAAGGCTTTAACCACCTAGTGTCTTACGTGGAACTAGGAAAGCACTCCACACCTGAGCTGAGTCTCCAAGTCTTCTCATAGTAGCTTTGAGAGTGTTAACAGTAAGTCACTCCCCCTGGTGTCTTTAGCCACAGTCTATTTCTCCTCCCCTTCCCAGCTTATTTTCCTGTTTTGGGAAATATAAATGAAATGCACTATCTTTTCTGTCAAAGGGTTAAATGAAACAAAAGAAGTTCTATAAATTGTAAATAGACTTTTCGGCATCAGCTGAAATTGGCAACAGGTGGGAGACAAGGCACTGAGGTAACTTTCAGGTGGAAGCAAAGTAGCTTTAGTTCAGTGTGCGCGTCTGTAGGGGAAGACTCCAGCTTCTGGTTAGCTGACATGAAGATGTGCACAATGAAGTCTCCTGGGGAGCACAGGGTGCATCTAACATTTACCTCATTTTCTCTAAGGGTGGATGCTCTAGGACAACATACGATCCAGTGGCAGGGTGCACAGCTCCAGGGCTTAGAGCCACTGTCTGTCCCTCAGACAGGGACTGTAGGGACTGGAAGGCAGGTTCTGCATCCTCCCCTCTCCTTGCTGTCTACTAGGGAATCTTGGTTTCAGAGGAGTTTTGTGTCTCCTTTGTCTAAAGTTTGTGTTTGTACCAGCCTATTCCCACCCTACCTCTTTCTTCCCTACCTTGTGTGAATCTACTCTTCCTAGCAGAGTCTCATTAACTTTGAGCCTGATTCTTGGCCTGACTTTTGAGGGTATGAGCTTAAAGGGTCAGTTAGTACTTGTCTGAAATAAAAGTATGTGCTGAAGGTTGCACCCTGTTCTCAGGAGTTACTGTCTGCTTATCATCTACAAAGCTTTTAATTTAGTCTATGACATGTGGCTGAGCTCCACCGTTCAGAGTGAGGAACAGGAAAGTCAGGGGGACTCCCACTAGGTGTGCTTGCCCGTATGAATTGCAGCTAGCCAAATTCCTTCTGATTTGGTGACCATTTTCCAGAGAATCCAGATCCATTTCTAGTACTCTGCATTTAATATTCCATTCATTCCATTTCTTTCAGAGAACAGATCACAGAGTACAGTTCATAGACCCTGATGCTTCTGGCTGCCCCCATGTCTCAAAGAATCTTTTCAAAGAACCTATTGTCATGGTCACAGTAGAACATTCCTTGCATTCTCCTTGGCTGACAGGTGCACTAATGGAACCCTTCACTGTCACATACCTCCAAGAGGGAAAGTAAAACCAGCTACACTTATTTTAGGTGATCCAGTTAAAACATATTCATCTTACTAAATTTCATTCTTTGCATGCATGCCTTTCATGTTTACAGGCAGACTACGAGAGACATGTTTACAGGCAGACTATGAGAGATGACACCCACACAGCTCTTCTGTTGAAAACCACAGGAGCAACTGGAGGAAAAGCAGTGTGAGGACAGTTAGACTTGGGAGCTTATCGTAGATCATCGGTTTCCCAGGAAAAGGGCAGAATCATCGAACAGTCAGTCATTTCCACAAAACAGTTAGTGGCGCTGTTTTGGGAGGCATTAGAAGGTGAACACATTACTGCAGAGGCCCAACTAAAATATCCACAGAGAAACAGATTCATTGCAGAAGGTCTACTGTACTCCTTGGAAGAAAATCTCAGAACTACTTACTAATATCTGCTGCAAGTTCACCACTGCAAAAGGTAAGAAGAAAGATGCTCTCCATGTTGTAATGGATTCATGCCCATGCACATCATTTGATGGCCAGCTCTCTTTGCTTTGAACTTTCACCTCTGGAACAAGGCTTTAAAAATTCAATGGGACAGTGCAATAACATCACAGAATTTATTTTTGTGAGTCTCACAAAAGATCCTCTTAGGCAAAAAGCATTATTTGTCTTGTTTTTGCTAATCTACATTGTGACAATGTTGGGAAACCTGCTCATTGCTGTGACAGTGATTGCCAGCCCCTCCTTGGATTCATCAACGTACTCCTTCCTTGCTTGTCTGTCACTCCTGGATGCTTTTTATTGCAATTCCATCTCACCAAATTTGATTATAAACTTACTATATAAAAAGAACATCTCCTTTAACAACAACAACAAAAAAGGTGTGGCCATGCTGGAGGAAGTGCATCACTGGGGTGGGCTTTGAGAGTTAAGGTCTTTCCCTACTGATGGTTGCTTCCCTGATTCCTGTGCCTCCTCAAAGATGGAGAAGGGTATTATTAAGGGAGATGGGGGTAAATGGGGCACCTTAAGTGGGAAAACCATGATGGAGGGGTGAGACAATGTGAGAGATAAACAGTGCCTAGCTAGTTTTGAAAACCAGAGTGAACCATATTAGTCCAACAACATACTGACAAATTATACATAGCAGATCAAGAAATATTTGTCTAGGTAAGGTTTATCTGAGAACAATTTGTCTTTGCCCAAGATTTATCTACACGGAACACAGTAATTAAAAGTGCCAGACTGGTGGAACTAACCTTCTTGGATGTTTAACAGACATACATTGAGGCCTATACTAATTTTGTCAGAGGGACATAAAGGACAGTTTTGGCTCCTTGCCCTCCTAGGTCAACTAGTTCCAGGGGACTATGAGTGTCTCTCAAAATGTCCTGTAATTGTGGTGGGTCACCTGTCCTCTTGATCAAGGAGTTGGAGGAGACCCTACAAGATGGACTTGAACCAGTGTCCAGTCTACTAAGAGGAGGGTCAACACAGAGGGTCACTTCCTCCATGCTTCCACTTGAAGCCAGCTATGGTTGAACAAGAACTTTGCCTTATCTTCACATAGATGGAACTGGTAAGAGAAAGGAGCCAGGGGCTCCTCCCAAGCCAATGGATGGAACTGGTAAAAGAATGGAGCCAGGGGCTCCTCCCAAGCCCATGTGACCCCTGAGGAACAGATCCTCAAACGACCTTAAGAGTAAAAATAAATCAGTTTATCTGGGCCAACTGTATGGCCTTAAACACGAAAAGGAAAGTATAACCAAAGATTAAATGGGCCAATATAATTTCAATAGAGTCCATTTGTATAGCTATAGGCTATATAACAAGCAACAATGCCAGACAGGTGATACCTCTTTTGAGTTTGTTGGCCAGGGTGGCCAAAGGGATTCCCAGATAGTAACCCAGCATAGAACTGAAAATTGAACAGCAGACCCTAATCTTATCCAAAGGAATATTGACAACTGAATACCACTAGATGAGGAACAGCTGACCCTCCTAAAA